>NW_020958855.1:8487-11733 GCF_003031625.1 Empidonax traillii | reverse complement strand
CGCCTTCTCGTGCCACGAGGGGGTCTCATCTCCGCTGGGCCCCCCCCCCTCCCATATTTCCCTCCCTCCCTCCCTGCCCTCACCTCTGGCCTGCAGGTCTGCCCGGAGAAGGGGCAGGAGGACTCGTTGAACACCTTGTACACGGCCTCGTTGGAGGTGGACAGGAAGCTGCGGCGGGAACGTTAAGGAGTGACCCCCCAACAACCCCAACCCCAACCCCAAAGCGGCCTCTGCCCCGCTCCCTCCAAACACCCCCCCAACTCCTGCCCCTCCCGCGCCCAGGGCTGGTTTGGGGCCACGTTTGGGAGATTTGGGGCCACGTTTGGGAGATTTGGGGCCACATTTGGGAGATTTGGGGCGCGAGTGGATCCCATCCAGCCCCCCGGGGGAGCCCCTGGAGCGGCAGGCAGCTCCCTGCCCGGGGAACGGGGGCAGAGGGAAGGATACACGGCCGTGCTGGCCCAGTAGGCGATGCAGAGGCACAGCAGGAAGAAGGTGCAGAGCGGGAAGAGCAGCGACGACATGACGTGACCGACGGCCCTGCAACAACAGGCGGTTAAAACCCACGGCGGGGCCGGGATCCACCCCCCACCCTCAGCCCCCCAGCGCCCCCCACCCCGCACCTGCTGGCCTCCTTGATGAGCGCGATGGCGATGAGGATCCTCTTGCGCAGGAAGACGAGCAGCAGGACGATCACCAGCTCCAGCACGCACAGGATGATCACTGCGAGGGGATAAAGGGGGTGGCAACTTTCACCTTCGGGGCGGTGGCACCGGGCAAAGCCCCCCCTGTGCTCCCCCTCCCCACGGCCCTGGCCCTCCAAGGGGGTCCTGGCCCTCCAAGGGGTCCTGGCCCTCCAAGGGGGTCCTGGCCCTCCAAGGGGGTCCTGGCCCTCCAAGGGGCCCCGTCCCACGCCCAGGGACTCACGGAAGGCCAGCCAGGTCTGCCGCAGGTGGAGGTAGACGCGCAGGTCGGTCTGAAAGCCCAGGTCGGCCAGGGACACGTCGGAACCCGCCTCCCCCTTCAGCTTGGCGTACTCCATGTAGCAGTGGAAGATCCCTGGGGGGGAGGGAAAGGAGCAGGAAGTTTGTGCTGTTTGCAGGGAGAAGCGGAGCCGGAATGCCGGTGCATCCCCACGGGTGTCGACCTTGGGGGGGGAAGGCACCCAGAGCGAGAAATCCCACTTAAAGAAAGGGAAAAGCCAGGGAGACCCTCTCGATTCCCCCCCCCCCCCGGCTCCCTGCTCACCGTATCCCAACACCAGGATCACCATCACGATCATGACCCAGACCATGATGCCGGCCAGGAAGCGCAGCAGGACGATGAACACCAGGCTGGCCACCATGGCGATGACGAGGCCTCTGCGGGGGGGAGGAAGGCACCCCACGTGTCACAGCCCTCCCCTCCCCGTGTGCCACCCACGGGGCACCCCAAAACAGAGCCCAGGGAAACGCCGCCGGGGGAGGAAGAATCCCGGGAATGCCGTGGGAAGGGAGGGCCGTGCTCACATGATGATCCAGTACCAGGACACCGTGTAGTCCTCGAAGATCTTCATGGCCAGCTGCCGGGTCTCCAGCACCACGTTGGCTTTTCTGCAAGGCAGGGGGGGAGCAGCAATGGAGCAGGAGCTCTGAGGGGGACAGTGATGGAGCAGGAGCTCTGGGGAGCCCGAGGGGGACAGTGATGGAGCAGGAGCTCCGGGGAGCCCGAGGGGGACAGCAATGGAGCGGGAGCTCCAGGAAGCCCGAGGGGGACAGTGATGGAGCAGGAGCTCCAGGAAGCCCAAGGGGGACAGCGATGGAGCAGGAGCTCCGGGGAGCCCGAGGGGGACAGTGATGGAGCAGGAGCTCCGAGGGGGAGCAGCGATGGAGTGGGAGCTCTGAGGAGCCCGGCGGGGATGGAGGATCCAGGTTTTGGGGCGGGATTCCCGACACCAGACCCCGGCTCGGGTGGAACCCGCTCGTCCCCCCTCGTGGGCAGCAGCTCCTCGAGCGGTTTGGTGACTCACTTGGCCCCCTCCAGCAGCTCGGTGACGTTCCTGCGGCGCCCGCGGCCGTCGTCGTAGGTGGTCTCGTTGCCCACCATGATGACGCCCTTCTTGGCCTGGATGGCCGGGAAGCACCTCCGAGCCACTGGATGGGGGGACAGGAGGGGGTGGCTCAGCCGGGAAAACCCGGCCCAAAGCCCCCCCCCCACCCCCCTTCACCACGAGACCCCCCAAAACAGGAGCCCCCAGCGACCCCCCGCTAATCAACCTACGTGGGGTGCTGGGGATGAGCATGGCCGGGCACTCCCTGTCCTTCAGCACCTCCAGGGGGGCCTGTGGAGGAGGAGGATGATGATGATGATGAGGGGGGACACAGCGAGGGCCGTCAGCGCTCCGGGCGCGGCAGGGACCCCCCGGCCCCGCCGCCCACCTTGCGGGGGTCGAAGGAGGGCACGCAGAAGTCCCGGTAGTAGCGCAGCTCCCCCGGCGCGGCGTGGGCCGTCAGGTACGTCAGGTACCGCTCGGGGCATTTGCTGACACAGATCTGGGGGCGGGGAGGACACGGGGGGGGGTTGAAGGGGGGGTTGTTGTAGGGACCCCCCCCATTTCTCTGTGCCCTCCCCCACAGGCAGGAGGGGCCCAGGGGGTGGTACCTGCGTGGTGGGGCACTGGAACTCCAGCAGCACCAGCGGGCTGGCGCACTTGACGATGTCGAAGTAGAAGAGGAAAGGCTTCTTCCTGCGGGACGGAGCGAGGACGGCGCCGGTTTGGGGGGACCCCCCTGCGGCCAACCTTGCCCCCCCCCACGGGGGGCTCCCAATGAGGGGAGGGGGTGGTGTGAGGGGCACTCACTCGTTGGGGGTCCCCTGCTGCCCGCAGAACTGCCCCCGGCTGTCGGTGGGGTGGATCACCTTGCGGGGGTCCCCGTGGGTCCAGGCTGGGGGGGGGAGGGGGTGAGGGGGGGCACAGGGTGGGGTTGGAGCCACTGCAGCCCCCACAACCCTTCCAGGGGGGCGGGACCCTCAGCACAGGGTCCAAACCACCCCCCTCCCTCCCATGACCCCCCCACCCCACCCTGGGCACGTACCCACGACCCCGACCACCACGTAGCCCACGATGGCCACGACCAGCAGGACGCAGCAGACGACGTCGGTGCAGCCCCTGCCAGGAGGGAGAGGAAGGTTTTGGGGACCCCCCCATTTGGGGATCCTGCATTTGGGGACCCCCGGGGGGGCCCCGTTGGCTCCGGGGGGGGGGGG
>NW_020958855.1:0-1119 GCF_003031625.1 Empidonax traillii | reverse complement strand
CTGGGGGCTCTTCTGTGCCCCCCCACCCCTTATCCCTGTCCTGAGGGTCCCTCGTGTCCCCCCTCACCCCTTATCCCTGTCCTGGGGGCTCCCCCGTGTCCCCCCACCCCCTATCCCTGTCCTGGGGGGCTCCCCCATGTCCTCCCAGCCCCACTCTGAGGGTCCCCCGTGTCCCCCCACCCCCTGCCCCTGTCCTGGGGGCTCCCCCGTGCCCCTCTCGGGGGGTGCCCCGTTCCGGGGTGTCCCCCCCCCCCGCGGGGGTCCCACGTGGCCGCTGTGGGGTCGGCAGGGGGGGAAGGAGCACCTGATGCGCGCCCACTTCGGGCTGCCCAGCGTGGAGAAGGAGGAGGAGGAGGGGCGGCCGCCCATCAGCGTCCGCTTCGAGATCCCCTATTTCACCGTCTCGGGCATCCAGGTGACCCCGGGGGGGCTCTTTTGGTGCCCCGGGGGGTGGTTCCAGGGTGCTTTGGGAGGGGGGGGTGTCTCGGGGGGCCCGGGGAGGGAGGGGTTGGGGGTACCTGAGGGATGGGGGGTCATTCCCCACCTGTCCCCCCCCCCCACCAGGTGCGGTACATGAAGATCATCGAGAAGAGCGGGTACCAAGCGCTGCCCTGGGTGCGCTACATCACCCAGAGCGGGGGTGAGTCGGGGACCCCCGGGACCCCCAGCCTGGGACCCCCAGCCTGGGAGCCCTGGAATTCCTCTGGAATTCCTCTGGAATTCCCCCGGGACCCCCAGCACGGGAGCCCCCTCCTCACCTCCTCTCTCTCCCCTGCAGATTACCAAGTCCGCACCAGCTAAGGGGGGGCTCCCCAGAGACCCCTCTGGACCCCTCAGGACCCCCTCCCCTTCCTGGCCCCCCCCCCCCCCGCGCCCACCCTTCTCCTCCTCTGCCCCAATAAAGATGGAGCTGAGACCACCGGCCCCGCTGCTCTCTTTGGGGGTCGGGGGGGGTGTCAGTGGCTCTGGGGGCAGCGGGAACAGCATCGGGGGGGGGTCCCGGGGTGAGAGGGGGGGTTTGGGGACGCGGTGGGACCCACCCGCGCCTCTTGGGCGCGTTGCCCGTTTAAGAGCGGGAAGAGGCGGAGCCTGTTTGACGGGGGGCGGGGCGTTCTCGTC
>NW_020958854.1:10278-11734 GCF_003031625.1 Empidonax traillii | reverse complement strand
ATCTTTGGGACTGGCACATGTATTGACAATGTCTGATGGATAAATCCAGATCCAATCTATTCCCTGGATTGGACATGGAGACGTGAGCCCCTCGAGTGAAGACATCTCCATGCCCTGTGTCCAAAGGAAGCTGTGTGTCCATAAACCACGGGATCCAGCTGCGGCTGTGACAACCCTGGAGATACAAAGGGGTGACTGGGGAGACACAAAGGGTCTGTGGAGCTCTATGGTGAGAGAAGGAGGAGATGTATGGGACCTGAGCTCAGCTGAGACATCCACCAGACCCTCAAACCTTCATATTCATACTGTTCTATTGCCCCTCCTTTCTTTCCTTGGGTTTTCTTTCCAAACCTAAATCCCAGCCAAAGGTTATTTTTAGCCCTGGCTGGACCCAGAAAGGCCCATGCCATTGGAGTTTTAAAATACCATGTGAGGTCACAGGGTCACATCTGTTCCTGCATCAAAATTGTCCTCAGTTGGCAGATAGAGGTTTGTTGTAATGTTAAAATTTTAGAAAAGAAGAGCTCTGCATATTCCCATGTGGGCTGGGTTTGATGTCCCTACATGAGCCCCGTGCAGCAGGTTTTGGTTAAAACTCCTGGAGACAGAGAGCTGCTCCAGGGGGACATTTCACCTGACCCTTCTCCTTGGATGAGGCAGAAACATCCCCTTTCTCTTGCCCTTCTGGGTGCGTGGGGCGAAAATCGCCCTTGTCAGGGAGCCCCTGCAGGCTCTGCTCCTCCGGTGATCCAACAGCGGCCCCTGCTGACCGAGATTGGAATTGCGCCAAAAAGCGAGGAATTCCGGACTGTTTCCTTTTTCTTGAGGGGGATTTTCGGTACAGGATTATCCAAGGATACTGATGATCCTTGTGGGTCCCTTCCAACTTGGAATACTGGGTGTGATTCTGTGAAGTTCCACAGGGCTGTGTGTGAGCAGAGAGCAGGGGCTGAGCAAAGCAGAGCAGGGCAATGGCAGCACAGCCCTTGAGCACTGTGAGGACACAGCACAGGATCCAGATCCAGAGGGAATGGCTGACCCTGGAAGAAGGGTGAGTCATAATGTGGACAAAATATGTCTATGAGGAAGGAGCACTGAAAGGGTTGCTGAGAGGATTTCAGCACCTGGCAGGTGTTACACCATGCCCCAAGGTGACCTCCTTCCCAAAGAGTTCCTCTCTGATGAAGTCTGAGCAGGTCTGGGCTGGGGGCAGAAAAAAGGGTGCAGGCAAACTAGGGCCAAGTGGCCAGGTTAAAGTCATAGAATCATAGAATCATAGAATCATAAAATAGATTGGGTTGGAAAAGACCTCCAAGATCATCAAGTCCAACCCCTGATCCAACTCCAATTACTATATCATGGCACTAAGGGCCACATCCAATCTCTGCTTAAAAACCTCCAGGGATGGTGAATCCACCACCTCTCTGGGTAGGCTGTTCCAATGCCTGATTACCCT
>NW_020958854.1:0-8455 GCF_003031625.1 Empidonax traillii | reverse complement strand
GATTTAATTCTTAACTCAGGCTTTCCATCCCTAGGTTGATCACTGGAGAGCCCGGTTTCAACCCCTTCCCCCTTCAAACCTAGTTTAAAGCCCTCCTGATCAGCCTCGCTAACTTATGGGCTACAGTCCTCTTTTTCTTCCTAGACAGATGAATCCCATCTGATTTTAAGAGACTAGGTACCATGGAGTTTGCCCCATGGTCAAAGAAACCAAAATTTTGATGGTGGCACCAATCCTTTAGCCATCTGTTGAGGAGTTGGGCTTTTTTACTCCACTCAAAAAAAAAAAACAAAAAAACAAAAAAACCCAAAATAATACCCTGGGCAGCCGCAGCCTCTTTTGAGTTGGGAAACACTGCAGCAGGAGACAAGATTTCCTTGTTTTTATGGGTGTGCTGAGTGTCCCAAGCCCTTTCCTTGCTATTGGTTTGGCTCAAAGTGGTGCAGGAGAACCATGGCTGCACTGGGGGGTGGGACGGTGTCCCCTGCACTCAAGGAGAGGACATAAAGGCTATTCCAGTCAAATCTATCTGACCACTGGGAGATGGGATCAGTGTTAAGGCATGAAGTATCCTCTCCCTGCCAGGGAAGCTTTGCTCCTGCTAAGGTGTTCTTGCAGAAAGTTCACAACCACCCCACAGAGGGATTTGGGAAGGCTGCCCACACTTCAGGAAACACCTGCTTCCCAGGAACCTCAATCCAGATCTACCTCTTAAACCAGCACAAATTCCTCTGGCTCAGCAAAGACACTGCCACTCCCTCCTGCCAATGCCGGGTGACGGCCTCGCGTCTCCCGGCCAGCTGGGTCAGGCACGGCATAGGAAACCATGGAAGGGACATTCACCAGCAGCTAGGAAGGGTGAGTGGAAATTCAAGTATGCTTTCCTCAGCATGTGGCCCAAGGAGGGCATCGGGAGCCCCAGCCTGGCACGAAGGTCCTGGACATCCCCATTCGAGGGCATTCTTTGCATCCACCGTCTTCCCTGCTGGATGTCTGCCTGCGCTGGCGTGGCCACGCAGATATCCACAGATGCAATGTGCATCTGTAAATGCTAAAAATAATAAAAAGTGCAACGACGTCAGCTTCTTTCAAACAATCCACATTGCTCTGTTACCGTCAGAGGAGGGAGGTGTCAAGGCAGCCGGAAAAAAAACCCCTAACTGGAACAGTAGATTGTAAATTTCTCACAGCTTGCACATTACAGTGTAACTGTTCCCAAGGAGTCGCAGAGGGAACCTGTCTCTTCCTGCTGCAGCGATCAGGCCCTTCTCCCAGCAACTCTCCTGCCTGCCTCGCATCCTCCTGCCCTCTCGACAGCCAATCAAACCTATTGGATTTCTTCCAATTAATTAAGGAGGGAGGAGGATGGAGGAGCATAGAGCACAGGAGAGGGAGGGGAGGAAAATGAGCAGGAACTAAGCACAGTCCTCAGGTTTGCATGAACGATGCCTTTGCCGTAAACAACGGGAAGGAGGGTCAGCCAGCCAGCCCCCCTCCCAGGGCGACCAAGACCTGAGCCAGCCACAGTCCTGGTCCCAAAAGGAGCTTCAGGCTTGGAGTGAACGAGGGAGACCATTCAGCAGATCCACCCCAGAGTGGTTTGTTTTGGAACTTTTTCTTCTCTTTTTGGTTTAAAATGTCACTTGGTTTTGATTTTTTGGTTTTGTTTTTTTGTTTGTTTTTCTCTCTTCCTCCTCTGCCTCCTCCTCCTCCCCCCTAAAGAGAAGCCCCTTCCAGTGATTCAGGGCAGGAGCTGCAGGAACGGTGGTTCCTGCAAGGCCCAGGAGGCACTGGTCACTTGTGATGCTGAGCCGTCTTCTTCCGTTTCCTTTTAAAGAAGCAGCAGCACTTAGCTTCCTCCACCACCTCCACCTCTGCCTGCGCTGTGATGGGCGCGTTGGAGTGTGCTCCCGTCGGGTCGTCCACATTCAGCTCCCCGTTGGTTGAGCTCACCATCTGCACTGATCTTCCGTGTCGATCCGCAGCCAAATGAGATGTCAGGTACGAGGTATTTGTCTGTCGGCTTGGCTGGATCTCCCACTCCCCTCGGCGATCTGACGACGCCTGATTGCGAAGGGCTTGCTGGGATGGTCGATCCCGGTGGATGTGGCTGTCTCTTGTTACTGCAGATGTCCCAGAATCTGCATGAACAGATCCCACAGGAGTAGGAATTGGCCTGCCGACCCAGTCATAGGCATAGTCAAAGGTGTAGCCTCTCTTCTCAAACAGCCCCGTGAAGATGGTTCGCAGGTAATCCTAGTCTGGCCTCTCAAAGAAGTCTAATCGCCGAACGTAGCAGAGGTACGTGGCCATCTCCTCTGGAAAGTTCTCACAGAGAACTTCGACCAGAGTGTTTCTCTTTGTGTCGCCGATCTTCTGATACCTCTCTTTTAAGGTGTCAGCCTTCAGTCCCTGCCAGGGCAGGCTGCCTCGGAGGAAATACATGAACATATGGCCCAGGGTTTCCAAGTTGTCTCGACGACTTGGCTCTTTGCCAAGGTGGGTGTTGATGGACATGTATCTCGCCGTTCCAGTTAAGCTCTTGTGCTCCCTGTAAGGTATGTGTTTTTTGGTTTCCGGGTCAATGTACTCCTTTGCCAATCCAAAGTCTATGATGTGGACGACGTGCTCCTTCTTATTGCCTTGCCGGCCAATGAGGAAGTTTTCTGGCTTCACATCTCGGTAGATGAGGTTCTTGGAATGCACGTATTCCATCCGAGAGGTCAGCTGGATGGCGATCATCAACACCGTCTTCAGGGTGAATGTCCTAACACAGAGGTCAAACAAATCTTCCAAGCTGGGACCAAGCAGCTCCAGTACCATGGTGTTGTACTTCCCACATGGCCTGAGGTAATACACCTGGGGAAACCCTTCAGCTGCACTTCCAAGTTGTTTATAAAATCTGTATTCTAAATGAAGTTGTGGTGCCCAGGATTTGATTGGTTCCAGTTTGATCGCTACATATTCATTGGTATAGAGATTTTTACCTAGTCTGAGTTCTCCAAAGTTCCCACACCCAATCTTCTTGCCCACTCTGAAGTTGGGTCCCACCATAAGAACGCCAGAAGATGCCGATGAGCTTGGTCGAGAACCATGCCCGCTCCTTCCCGGCATTCCCTTCGTCGTCCGCTGCCTTTCATCCTTATCCCTATTAGGATGGTCCATGATCTTAGTGAAATATCTCTGCCAGCAAGCTGGCAGAAAGGATTTGGAGTACACACCCTTCTCCTTAGAAGAGAAATTTATATCCAAAAGTATTGGAGTCAGGGTTCAGGAGAGTCATGGAAACTCATGGAGTTCTTTTGGCACCGGATCCAGTTTCCTAATGCATCTTGATAATGTACCAAGGGGTCGATTATGTTCTTGAGAATTCAATAAAGGCAGGTTACTTTTGGGTTCTTACCGCACGATTTGTAACTTCTTAGCCTTGTTACCCAAAATCACAGGGCAGCAAGTGCTGGGGCGCAGGAGCAGCGGAGCAGCCAGGCAGGCATATCTGTACTGACCCTGCTCCGGCGCTGCGCTCCCTGGGCGGGGCGGGCCGGGCCGGGCTGGACTGCGCTGGGCTGGGGCCGCCGCTGCTCTCTCCGCACCCACTGTGGCTCCTCCCTCCATCGTCACTGCCAGCCTGGATTACCTACAGTGGAGAGCAATCTGAGGTCCGAATTAGCTCAGGGTATCTCTTACTAATGTCCCTCACCCTGGCTCTGGGAAGGCAGCAAACCTCCCTGTGGGATGGGTCTGGTCCACATATAGGGCCCTCAGTTCCCCTCAAAAGGGAGTCACCTACTACAACTACCCTTCTTTTTTTCCTTATAGCTGTAGTTGTAACCCGTGTGGTAGACAGGGTGCAATCTGCAGACAGATCTTCCTCTTGCCTGACCTCTACTTGACTTCCCAAGTCTAAGGCCTCATATCTGTTGTTCAAGGGCACCTGGGGAGGGGATGGGGGTTGAGAGGGTGTTCTTTTACCTCTCCAAACAGGGACCTTTTTCCATTCCCCCCCATCCACTCGGTTTGCTCCATCTGCCTGACAGCAGACAGGACAGGGCGTCACTGTCTCCTGCTGGACTCCTGCTTTGGTTCCAGGAGGGCCTGCAGTGTCACAGTGGCCCCTTGATTCCACAAGGTCTTGAAATGTCTCCGTGTCCCTTTGGTTCCGTGAGGCCCCACATGTCAAAAGGCCCCTTGACTCCATCAGGTTCCACAGTGTCCCCATGGTCACTTCACTCAATAATGCCCTGCAGTGTAAGAATGTCTCCTTGATTCCATGAGTTTCTGCTTTGCCAGTATGGGCCCTTGATTTCCTGAGGTCCACAGTGTCCCAGGGTCCCTTTGTCACCATGACTCTGCAGTGTCACAGTGGCCCCTTGATGCCGTGAGGTTCTGAAAATTCCCGGGGTTCCTTTGAATCCACAAGGCCCTGCAGTGTCACAGTGGCCTTTGAGTCCCCGAGGTTCCTCAGTGTCACAGTGGTCCCTTGATTCTATGAGGTCCCAAAGTGTCTCAGGGCTCCCTTGGTTCCAAGAGGCCCTCCCTGGCACAATGAACCTTGATTGCATGAGTTTCCACAGTGTCCCAGCATTCCTTTGATTTCATGAGGTCCTGGAGCATCACAACGGCCCCTTGATTGCATGAGTTTCCACAGTCTCCCAGGGTTCCTGTGGTTTCATGAGGCCCTACAGTGTCACAATGGCCTCTTAATTCCATGAGTTTTCCCATTGTCACAATGCTCCCTTGATTCCATGAGATTCCACAGTGTCCCAGGGTTCCTTTGGCTCCAGAAGGCCCTACAGTGTCACAATGGCCCCTTTACTCCAGGAGGTTCCACAGTGTCCTTGCTGGAACGCACATGGCTGTAATGTTGTCACCCCTGCAGAGCTGCCTCCAGCTCTGGGATCCCAGCTCAGCAAGGACATGGAGCTGCTGGAGCGAGTCCAGAGGGGACCACCAAGGTGATCAGAGGGATGGAGCAGCTCTGCTGTGAGGAAAGGCTGAGAGAATTGGGATGGTTGCCTGGAGAAGAGAAGGCTCAGGGGTGACCTAATTGTGGCCTTCCAGAGACTGAACGATCCACCAAATAAGGTGGAGAGAGACTATTTACAAGGTCCTGGAGAGACAGGACATGGGGGAATGGCTTCAAACTGAGAGAGGGAAGGGTTTGATGGGATATGGGGAAGGGTGGTGAGGCCTTGGCACAGGTTCCTCAGAGAAGTTCTGGCTGCCCCATCCATGGAAGGTGTTCAAGGCCAGGCTGAATGGAGCCCAGGGTGGCCTGCCAACTGCATTTGAAACCCAAAGGTTACAGGCTTTCTTTCCTGGGGGAAAGACCATGACTTCAGAAAGAGTCCCATGGCAGATGGGTGGGGCTGCACTGTGGGGGTGTGAGGTGTTGGTTTCCAGGGGCTATTCCAGAACAGAGAGGATAGGCCATGACATCACAAATGGGCCCATGGCACATGGGCGGGGCTGCACTGTTAGATTGTATTGTATTTGGTTCTTTGTTTTCCAGGGGCTATTCCAGAATGGAAAGGATAGGCCATGACATCACAAAGGAGCCCTTGGCACATGGATAGGTTTGAACTGTCACATGGTGGGGGTTTGGTTCTGTGGTATCCAGGGGCTATTCCAGAATGGACAGGATAGGCTGTGACATAACAAAAGGGCTGAAAGCACATGGGTGGGTGTGACTGTGCTAGTGTGGGGTGTTGGTTCTTTGGTTGCCAGGGCCTGTTCTGGAAGGGAGAACATAGGCCATGATAGGTAGTGCCTGTCAGAACTGCAAAGATGGACCCATGAGAATCTTATGTGGGGGATATTCTCCACTCTGTCCTGCACACCCTAGTGCTGGGGTCAAAACTCAGCCTCTCCGCTTCCCTCGCGGTGGTCGGCTTCCCCCAGAAAGGCCGGGGGACGGCGACAGGCAGAGAAAAACAAAAAGGCACATGCGGGTCTCGCCGTGCTAACCACGGCCGCCCAGGACTCGGGGCGGGTCCCGCGCCCCTCACTCCCCGCTCTTGCCTCTCACCGCCCCCGGGCGTGCAGCTCACGGCTGGCGGCCACCACCGGCCCCGTTTTCCGCCAATCTCTTCTCCCTGGCGCGCTTAACTGTGCCTGCAGCTTAGGGTCGCGTTAGAAAAAAAAACAACAAAAAGCAGGCCAGGAGGGCGCCCCCACCTCGTCCGCGACCCGGTCTCCTAGGCTGCAGCCCTCTGGCACAGCCGACGCCAGCAGGGCAGGCCCGACCGCACGAGCCGCCCGGCCGCCGTGGCTCCCGCGCCGGCCCGAAAGGAGGGGAGGGACGAGGCGCCGCCGCCTCACCCGCCGCCGTGGAGCCCCCAGGGCCTTCCCTGCGTTCTCTGTCGGGTTCTCCGGTCTGCACGCGTGGCCGCCGGCCACACTGGCCGCCTGGCGCCGCCGTCTTCGGCCTGCTCAACGGGTCCGCGGCTTAGGGTCGAGGAAGGGGGTGAGCAAAGAGGGCCATGGCACACACTGCCGCTGCCCAGCCCGCAAACGGGCAGTCCCGTCACCAAGCCCCTCCGGCAACCGGCTGAGCCGAGGCAAGGCCGCACGCCCACCGACAGTCCCCATCACGCCGCCGACACTGCCACAGTCGACGGCAGAGGACAGGGCGCCGCCGCCTTGGCCCGGACCATCTTCAGGGCTCTCGGGAGGTGACCGGGAGAAGCCCGCGCAGGCTCCACCGCCAAAGCCTAGCCGCCGGCTGCCCGGAACATTGCCCGCCGCACGGGCTCCGGCTTAGGGCCGGTCCCAAAAAGGACGAGACGCCGCCGCCTCGCCGCTATCGGTCTGCGCTCAGGAGGCCCTTGGGGAACTGGCAACTGAGGAGATACTGAAGAGAGAAGAACACAAGAAATGGAGAGCTGTTTATGCCAGATATTAAAAGGACTTGTTATGGACTGACAGACTTTGCATGCTTGGACACAATTGGACAGTTTAAAATGATGCTTGGTGTTTTATTCTAGTTATATTAATTATATTCTATACGAATATATTGTTCCCCTCATGAATTTGTTGTTCCCTGATTGGTTGAGGTTTTCTCTTCAGTGATAGGTTAAAATTTGCCACAGTATGGGTGGGTACAGTTAATGTTGTCAGTTCATCTGATTGGTTGTTGATTGTGTAATGTATTTTGTAACTCCCCTATTGGTTGTACCCTCACATCAATCCTGAAACTCTCCCAAGTTCTAGTCCCTTCCTCCCCGGACCCTATAAAAGACGTGTCCTCCCCTCAGTGAGGGGATGACACCCTTCACCCCTGGGGATCTCCTTCCTCTACCAATAAACCTATGACAGAGTGAAAGAACCCCTGTGTCGTCCGTGCCTTCCTCCCTCACTCGGGCTGCGTCAGGCAACCACCGACGGCTCAGGCTGGAAGCTGGGGGGACCCTGCGTGCCCCTGTGCCGTCCCAGTCCCGCCCTCACTCGCCTCCTCGTGCCTTCCACTCGACCTCTCACCTCTCGCCTCTCCCCTCGGGCTGCCCTGGAGGAGCTGAGTCAGAGCCACGCAACTCCACTTTCTCTCTCGCCTTCTGGCTCCTGGGGTGCCAGCCGGCAACTCGCCCACGCGAGTGGCCACGCTTCGCAGCACACGCGGTGAAACGGTGCTCACCCAACCTGTGCTGCTCGGCAACCCCTGCCCATAGGACGGACAGACGCGTCCTGAGCCTTCCACACCTCCAAGAAGGCCCAGGGAGCTTCACCGGGGAGGCGCGCGAGAGCACGCCGCCTTTTACCAGGACCGTACTGGAGGCGGCGCCCAACAGCGACCCCTTGCATGACTTCCGGGGCCGGCCGAGAGACCAGGTCTACCCCGAGAAAGCCCGCCAGCAGCCAAAGTCCCGCCGGAGCCGGGTAGACCTGCTCGCCTGTTGCCGGGAAGCCACCAGGACGTCAGCCCGCCGTCCCTGGCCACAGCGGCCGGAGCGGCCGGGCTTGGAAGCGGGTAGACCTGGTCGCGCAGAGGAGCCAGCTACACCTGGGCACCCGCCCTCTGACAGGACGCCGCGGGGCCATCGGGCTGCCATCCCTGGCTGCGACCGGGCTCGGAAGCGGGTAGACCTGATCACCCAGAGGAGCCAGCTAGACGTGACACTAGTCTGCCGGCTAAATTCAGACACCAGATCTACCTGCCAAACAGGAGAAACAGGTCTACCCGCAGGGCATGGACACCAGGTCTACCCCTTGAACATCGAGACCAGGTCTATCTGTTAAAAACAGAGACCAGGTCTATCCATTAAGCTTGAGCACCAGGTCTACTCACAATGCATGGAGAGACAGTCTACCCTTAAAACAAAGACACCAGGTCTACCCTTTTGACACGGACACCAGGTCTACCCTCTAAAACCAGAGACAAGGTCTACCCATTTGACTCTGGCAGCAGGTCTACCCCTGAAACACAGACACCAAGTCTACCTTCTGAAAACAGAGACCC
>NW_020958853.1:4271-11734 GCF_003031625.1 Empidonax traillii | reverse complement strand
CAACAAAAGAATTTAAGTGAAGTTTTCTATCAATGACAGCTCAATGCTGTTTTTAAAGAGTTTCATGTTGAGCTATGTATTGAAGTAGATTTTTGTTTAGCATCCCATAAGTAGTTCTCTTTTTTGTTTTATTCAAAAATTACTCAGAAGCAGAAAGTCTGGCAGAATTGCCAGCAAAACACAGCAACTGCTCGCAAAAAGTCCTTTTAAAAGCCTCTTAAATGTACAGAACATTTCATCTCCCCTCTTAAACAAAGACAACATGAAGCTTGGTAGCCCACACTACACCACACCACATTTTGTATTAAATTCACCTCTTTTGCAGTATAAGGAAAGTTCCCATGACTATCCAATAATAAGGATGGAAGGGAAGCAGAATCAAAAAGAATAAAGAAAGAGTTGGGAGCTTTTGTGTGAAAACTCTAGAAAACCCTTAACCACCTGTGAAGCCAGAAGCTTTCAGCAAAATTATCATCTATATTACAATAAAACATTTATACAATGCCATAGACCAATGCAAAACTCCAGGGAATGTAGGTGAGGTGCTTTCCATGGTGGGGTGGCAGTGGTTGCACAGGTGGTCCACAGTGGCAGAGGTGAGAGCTGGGGGACAGGCACAACCTGTGGTTCTCCTCTGGCAGGGTGGGGTAGGAGCAGCCCAGCCATCAGAAGCAATGTACAAAGAGCCAAAACGTGGACAGGAAAACTAATTTGGGGCAGACTGTAGGGGTCAGGGGAAGAAAAGATTGCAGAAGTTCACTGCGGCAAATGAGAGTTCACTTTTCTCTTGGCCGTGACTTATCAATAAAGAAGTTTGCTCAGACTGCTGGATGCCAACTTTGCTGAGGCAAGACCTTAACAGATCCTAGTTTTAGCAAGTGAAATTGCCCTTGTACTGCCTTGAACTTTGTTCCTTCCATTCAGAATTTACACTTCAGATTTCCAGCTCAGCCTTACAGCTATTTTTCTTTCAGATGATTTCTTTTCCTTCAAGAAGCAAAGCAGTCCTTCAGTTGTACTACTTTGTAACAATCCTGCCCAGCACTTTCTGCCATTATCTTCTGGGAAAAGCAATTGACAATGTAAAAAACCCTGCAAATTTCATCCTCAATTCTTAAACTTATGTTTCAAACTCATGAATGACACAGACTGTGGAAAATCGAGCTAAAACAAAGCTAAATGGTCCTGTCAATCTTGTACTATTCCTATACTAAAAGGTGAATTTAAAAAAAAGAGAAGAAGAAATTGACTGACAAACATGGGATGAATTGTCAGTGTGCGAAGTCCAACCCTTGATCTCAACTACCCACTGCGTAGAACAGAGGAAAAGCACGTGAAGAGGGGACATCAACCAATATTGCTAGACAGAACTTACTGTCACTGAAGAGTTAACTAGAAAAGACATCTGAGAAAAGAAATATCTTGATGGAGGGAATGCAAGTTTTTATTGCTTTATCTAATTCATGGACACAGATACAACCTCAGGCTGTAACCTCAGCAGATCCTATAAGGAGAGCAGTTCTTCTTTTACGATTTCACGCTTGGACTACTGCAATTGCCTTCTTGCTGGCCCTCCTGCCTTCTCTCTCCACGTTCTGCAGGCTACTCAAAGTCCCACTGATCATCTAATTTTTCTATAATTATGCTATTCACACACTATTTATTCAAATTCTTTTATAAAGACCTTCTTTAATGATGTTACAGATCTTCAGGATTTGGAACATTCCTTACTGTCTCTATTCAGATTTTTGTTTACCTCTAGGTTGTATTTTTTTATACATTCAGTGTTTGAGCTCTTGTGCCTTCCTTTCATTTCCAAGTTCAAATGAGAGTCCATGCCTTTCTCAAAGGATGTACCAAGGAAGAATCTCTTTCCTGATTTGCCATAGCAGCCATGCAGTTTCCTCTGTGGTGTGTTCATTCCTCCATGGAATCCCTTCTCTCACCTCTACTACTTTACTTTTGTCCTATCAAGTCTGCCATGCCTACTCTGTTCCATGAGCCAGCTATCCACGCTTTTGCCATTTTCACTTTTCTCTCTCTGTTTTTGCAAAGATCACCAACTGGTAACAACAATAGACTGTGATTCCCAAATACCAGTATTCTCCATTTACTTTATCTCCTCTTCTTAGGTTGTAAGTTTTTGTACAGTTCTGACACGCTACTAGCTGCATTGTCCAAATATTTATTTATTTTTTTAACCTCTACGCCCCCACAAGATTTCTCTGTTCTGTTTACCATGGTGCTTCTTGTGCACTGTATTTTGCAAATTCCTTTGCCATAATGTTTCCTTCATCCTTCTCTCTTCACTAGGTGATGTTATACCACAGTAAGCAGAGAAATCTGTATGTTTAGCACTAAAAATCTGTGGAACAACTCATAGGTCCAAGGCAGTAGACAGACCCAGGGCCAGGGATAGTTCTACATAATAGATGCAACCAAAGAAGCCTGCAAAGTGGTCTAAAATCCACTATCCAATTAAGTCCACAGAATCATTTCCCTGGGGATGGATGAGAGTACCTGGAGAACAGTCCTTGAACACTGTAAAAAACCATCCCAAGAAAAGTGGGATTAAATGTCTTTAAAGTCTACTTGGAGTTAAATTCTGGATATAAACTACATCTAACGAGATGTAGGTTAGACATGAGAATACCATTGTCTGCTAGGGTCTGGTCATACACACCGAGGAAAAACGTTACGGGAGGTAATTTTCATTCTTGGACTTTTTAAAAACAAATAAGAAAAACAAATGTCAGGACTGGCTTAGGCAAATAACCATGCTTTGATAACAGATCTTTCAAGATCTTTTCCATGTCTATTGCCTATGATCCTGTGAAAATAGATGGAAATAAAACCATACCTTATTGAGATTACTTGAAATGTTACACACAATTAGAAACATCATTAAAAGACAGGATTTGCTTTTTCAGGTTTTGTTTTTGAGTGTTTATTTGCCTTTTTGGGGTGTTTTTTTCTGTTTGTTGTTGTTGGCTGGTTGTGGTTTTGTTTTTTAATTCAAGAGCTACAATTTCATAACTGTTAAGGAAAGTAAACATTTTCTAGACAAATAATTATTTCAGTTTGATAATGGAATTACTATTAAGGACAGTTAGAGATCTGTTGAATCAGAATTACTTTTCTATAAAAAATGCTAAATGAATCATGGAAGTGATCAAAGACTGCATATTAAAAATTGTCATGATTAAACAAGGCATCCAGTGACTTGTCATATCACTCCTGTTCTCTCAGGGACTTGTAAGCTGCTATGTTGTACCTAACATCAGCAGCAGAACACATAATTAACAAACAAATAAACACAAAGACAATTTCAAAGTGATACTGAAAACAATTAGACAAATACAGAAGGCCAACTTATGCCAAAGGATGAGCATCACTTTAAAGAAACTTCATTTCAGATGGGTAGACGCGTTCTGTTAAATAAAATGAATGAGTCTGAGGGTGTACACACAGCAATGAATTGAACTGAGCATGTTCACCCGTGACCTGGAGAACATGCATCCAAGAACTCTTCCAGTAAGTACAGAGCCACAATCAAATTTTACTTCTAGAAAACACTGCTTAAGAATTATTTCTTTACTTCTAGCATACAGATACAAACACGATCAGTCTTTCCAAAATTATCTGCTTTTAATGCAGCCAAGTGTGTTTTTCACTGAAGGCTGAATGAACACCCAAACAAAAGTCAGTCAAGAAGCCCCAACCCATTAAACAGTTAACAGAGTTGGGTTTCATGGGAGTTGTGCACAGCAGAGAGGAAGGAAAGAAGTTAAAGGAGGAAAGGAAGAGAAATGCATCATTTTCATTGTATATAGCCCCACATCATCTCCATTTAGTAACTGACCAGACTATAAGTCTGCAAATACTTCAGAGAATTTTATATTCAAGAAATGCTCAATATGCTTTACCATATTACTGTGATAAGAAACCCTACAACACAAATAACTACAATTACAGCCTGAGGACAAAAGGATATAAAAGATAACAAGGATTGTACAGCAAGCCAGGGCTCCTTTGTCTAAAATGTGCTGATGTCATAGAAAATATCATTAAGTGAAAACACAGTAAGTCAGGTTCAGCACAGCCAGTATATACTATGCAGGCAAAACTGTGGTGCTTCAGTCAATAAGGCAAATAAAAGAGAACCTCAAAATTCTTGTTTTTCAAATCTTACAATTTTCAGTCTGATGTCAGAATTTTGTCCCTTTCCAATCTTTTAATGATGTGGTTGAGCAAAAAGTTAACATGAAGCAAGTGATGAATGAAACAGAGAATCCTGAGGAGTAAATGTATCTGAAGTCCAACAGATGTAAGCACTCAAGGCTGTGTAGTCTCAGCCTTGACCTCCAGATGTACCACATTTATACCCCTATAATCTCTCAAGCACAATCAAGGTTACTGGATGGCACATATCCCAGAGATAATCCTCCTAATCTTCCTTGCCTGGCCGAGTAAAAACGGGGAAAGGAGAGAAATCAATATAAAGTTGCACTGTGAAAAAAATAACAGTTCCTTGAATCCACTTCAGATGGATTTGTACAACCAGAGAACCAGACAGCTGCTACAGCTCAGGTTCACTGGCTACTGCCATGACATTGCCTGGGAAAGGAATACTTCTCCTGCATCAAATGCCACTGCCACCTCAATTACCACTGAGATAAGCAAGAGGTGGGCCTCTTTTAAGGTGACTAAGTGAAAATCAAAAAGAATAGATGGATCTCATAAAAGGCATACATGGGAGATTCATATTACCATGAATAAATTACAGACTTTAACCTATTTCTAAGGTGATAGGATTTTTTTTTCTTTTCTTATTTTTTTTTATTTGCCCCCATAATCCCTTTTATCTTGGTTACCTGAAAAATTTTACATTATCACCTGTTTCACAAGATTGAAAATACACACAGAGATCAAAATAGATGAAAGAAGCTTTTTCCACACCACATCTTTTCAAAACTAAACTTTCCGAATTGCATTAGGATACAACAGACAACAGAGCTCTCACATAATTAAGATTTGAACATGGCATGAACAAATGCAGAATCAATCAGTGCCTTCTATCAGTTCATCAAAGAAGATCACTATCACTGGAATTTATTTAACAGAGGTGGGAAGGGAACTCAGAATAATTCAGTTCTCCCAAACTGCAATAGTAAAACTGCCGTAATTTGTAGCAGATTCCTTAGTTTGGTCAGGAATGTTGTTAACAAATTTTTTTTTTTTTGCTTAAACTCCCAATATGAACTAGTTCCCAGGTTTATTGTCACCCACATTGGAGTATGACTCAAAATCCTGAATAAGGACCAGATGCAATGTACTCCAGCCTCTCCACACTGCACTTCTCAAGGCAAGGGCAATGACAGCTGCAGGAATGTTCATGCAATACACGTGTGCTGACACTGGATGGGGCTTCCTTCACCTTGTGCTCCTGGGCACACTTGCTCTCCGTGCAGTGGCAGCTGAACCACTGCTCCAGGACCAAAACAGCCCAAACAAGACTGCTGGATCCCCCTTGAACACTCCTGTATGCCTAACCAGCCAACTTGACACACAAATGCAATCCTGCTGCTCTTGGCTTGATTTTGGTATTGCCTTCCTGCAAGTTACTAACTTCTGATCTAGTTTTAGCAGCACAGAACAAGCAATATTGGTAAAATGGAATACAGTAAAAAAGTAAAAACCAACTCATTTTTAAAAGAACTGAGTGAAAATTCCTCTTCTGTTTTGGGGAGCATAGAGGCAACCTTTAATTTGATCTCACCAGCCTTTGTCACCACCCCACCTGGCAGCAGCCAGCACTTGACTCCTGTCAAATGCAGGAGACAGCTGTGTGATTCCATGCAATGTCAGTAACATGCTATCAAAAAAACCCTAAAAATCTATCAATGGCATGGAAAAAAGCTTAAAAAAAAATCTGACTCCTGTTCATTAGATGTCCCCCAACAGCTCTGCTCTCTGTACACATACAGAGCTAGTGTGTGTTATAAAAAGGTGATCTCAGTGGCACTGTAGATCTGGAGCCTAGAAAATTAGCACAGGTAAAGCTTGGATGGAAGCTGCTTTTAGCAGCCTTTCATTCACAAGTAAGAAGGACTGTAGAGGTGTCCAAGGACAAAATATCCTTTTCCAAGTTTCTCTTTGGGAGTACATTTGAGCAAATACAAACACAAATGCAAATTAAAACAACATAAAACAATTGAATAATTTTTTGCAGATTTTCAGCCTCTTCATATTGAAAGGAAAATGAGACATCGATAACACTTTCTAATTACTCAGTCTGAAAATGCTCATTCTATCTCCATATGTAAAACCACTGTGAAACACATCTGTGCAGCGAAAGAATAATATCAGAAGAGCCCAGCTCTGCTCCCTCAGGCTGGAGTCTGGCATTCCAGCACGGTTCTCCTAATGTTGTTACACATATCCTTGACCAGTCCGTAGTATCTTCTGCATTGCCTCCAGTTTTCCTGTAGTTTTCTTGATTGCAGTATGCAATCACTGCCCAAAAATTCTGTCCTGTGACGTGAAGCACTTTATGGAGACCACTTAGAAAGAGATGTTTTTGACACCTCATTCCATTCTTTTGACAAAAATGAAATTCAGCCTATTACAGTCATGCGTCATCTCCTGGTTAGGCAGAATCTAATACTTAAACCCCCTTGAAACTCAGATCTTTCAAAAGCTACTGTTTTTAATCAATCTTAAAAAAAAAGGCCCTTTGTAAATTCATCCATTCTGTTTATCTCCTACCACCATAAAAGAAGCAACTCCACAGCCACATGATCTGAATGCACTTTAAATGTGCCAACGTCTTTGCTGATATCCTGCTTCTTTGCAAAATTTCATCAGTAATTTGTTTCATATGAGTCTTTTCCATTCTGTTAAAATAGGACCGAAGATCCATTTCTACTGCATTTGAACAATTCTCACTGGAATACAGTATGATTAAACATTTTAGAACTGTGTTCTTATTTACTTCAGTATCTAAAATTTCTGCTGTAATGTGAAGGCATCAAATCAACCTAAAAAAAACCCACATATTTTTCGGAAAAGGTCAACATTTTTCACATTCACCACTGTTCTAATGGATGTCTGGCTTCATGGCCCTCTTAGTGAAATTTTCAACTTCGTTGTGTGCAGATAGCAAAGAAACTTCTCCTGAAGCCACTGTTAAAATGCTGAAGAGATAACATTCCACTCATTGGGTACTGCCTGAACTAGGAGGAGCACAAAAACATCCCATTCCAAATGATATAGTCACCCTGTTCCTAGGTAGTTACTGATTCTATCCAAAATGAAACCTTTAACTTCTAATTTATTCATTCTGTCAAGCCTAGAGTAATCTGCCTATCAAGTAAAAAAAAAAAAAAAAAAAAAAAAAAAAAAAAAAAAAAAAAAAAAAAAAAAAAAAAAAAAAAAAAAAAAAAAAAAAAAAAAAAAAAAAA
>NW_020958853.1:0-4032 GCF_003031625.1 Empidonax traillii | reverse complement strand
AAAAAAAAAAAAAAAAAAAAAAAAAAAAAAAAAAAAAAAAAAAAAAAAAAAAAAAAAAAAAAAAAAAAAAAAAAAAAAAAAAAAAAAAAGACAAATAAACAAAAAATATATTTTCCAAGACAAAGAATCCAGCATGCTGCACCATTTCAAACAATCCAGACTTCATCTGACAGAAATACCAGGGAGCTGTGACTGACACTTTTTGAATATGTCAGAAGCTCCTTTTTTACTCTTTGCTTTCCTGCCTTGCTCCTTATTTGTTTTCTTCTGCCCCAGCATGGGGATCCATGGGCTGTAGTCCCTCAGGGTGTCCTCATTTTTTATTCTTTAACATTTAAAACTGGATATTCTCCTGCTGTTTTCCTAATTACAATTTCCTCCAAGAAACTATAAAGGCTACTTTGAAGGCCTTAAAAACACTGAAATAATTTTGCGGAAGGATTGATCTGTATACCAGTCCTTTGGTATATATTTCTTGACAACACAGATGGAGAGATAAATAGGTGAAAGCCATTTCTATAGTGCTTCTAGAAGCATATCCAGGTTTTAGATTCTTGTTCAACTAGTATCTGAGGATTTGACTTGAGATTCTGTTGATATGTTGTACATTTAAAACCAGAAGTCTTCAAACCACAGTATAGAATGACATAAAAATAAAATCTAACATGAAAAAACTGATATTAAGCACATTCTTTGGTTTCAAATAGCAGCAGAAGGAAATACGTTGTACTCTACTGTCCTTCATTAGATGCACAATGAATTAAAACTGTGCAATTCAGAGCACGAAAAGAAAACACGTTTTAGTTCTCTTCTGAGTAAGTGACAGAATTACACAGAATCTCATGAAAAAGCAAGAACCTCAGGAGACCTCCAGATCAACCTCCTGCTGGTAGCAGGGTGAGCTGTGATGCCAGACCAGGTTACTGAGGGTTTTATCCAGCTGGCTTTTTAAAAATTCCCAGTCATTGTTCTTCAGGACTGCAGAAGCCTTCTACCTTCTAACTATAAAGTTAGGAAATACAGTGTATGCAGCACAAAAAATTCAACTGCATCAGTTAGACCATATTTAAGTATCTGTCTGTGTTAAAGTGTTGATTTACTATGCAAATATAGAAACCCTGTCACTAGGAAGTTATGTTAGGCTGAAAGAATCTCTCAACAAGTCTTGCAATTTCATTAAGCAATGAAAGTCCATATTAGGATTCTTTAGTGAAATAGAGCACCATCAAGTGGCAAAATTCTCTTATATTACTATTCATGCTTATACCAGAAAACAACATATGGAATTAAACTGTAACTGGTTCTTGAAAGAATGCTTGCTCTACACCATTACATTGCCATTGTGTGTGTAGCACTGCATCACAGAAGCAAAGCCCAAAAACTGTTGCAATAACTGATGACAAATAAGCTACTGCATGTTCTTGTCCTCTACAGTTTACAAATACTACATTAATAGAATAAAAATAAAGACAAGAACATATCACAAATGGGATTCAGAAATCCTCACAAGCAGAAATTGTGATCTCAGATAAATGAGGTTTAAAAAAGAGAAGACTAAAACCAATTTAGGTAGAAAGATAAGATGACAAATGCAGAAAGAGAAAGAAAAACATTTATACTTACTTTTGGCAATGCATATTTTGGCAACTTCATCTGTACAAAGCCATTTCGACGGTAAGACACGTAATACTTGGTCCGATTTGCTGATGTTGTCTGTACAAAGGAAAAACAACAGAACCCTGTGATAGCTTATGCTAAATCTAAAGAATCTGAGATGGAACTTTTTCTCTTAACCTGCAACTGAAATGTATCCCTATTACTTTTATTGTATGCAAATAATCTGCACGGCAAACTGTTCTTTTCTTTAGGAAGAAAAAGGCTATTTAGTTCCTTCTTTTGCCATTTCAGCAGTTTTGGGTGATACCTGAGACTTCAGCATCTCACTGTCCCCACTCCTTACCAATATCTTTGCACTCAGTGGCCTCCCACATCTTTGCCCTATTGCAGAAGTCAGGGCAGCAGCACCCTTTAGGTGAGAGGCAGAGAGGAGGTACACTGGCCATGAACAACAGGTACCCCGAGGGCAAGTAGTACTCCACAGCACACTTCAAAGCAGAGCACAAATCACTGAATAAATCATGCTAATGTTATGTAAAGCATTTACTATATCTGACTAATATATTCTATACAGGATAAAACATTTCCCAGTGCAAGATGCTGACATGTCACATGGAAGATAAGGATGCAATTTTGAATCCATTGGTTGGCCAGTTTTAAACTCAGTGATATGTTCTGAAGACACAATTATATGCTTAGATAGAGAGGTCTGAGTATAACTTATACAGCAATATTTTAGTGTCATGATAAAAGAATTTCCACATGGTTTCAAAAGCATGTCGTTTCTCAGATATACAGCTGCTGTGAGATTTCACTGGAACAGGTAAATACTACATTACACCTCTGGGGTGGTTGCACTTCAGATGTGTCTGTCCGATCCCAGAGTTATCTTCTAACGTCCAGTAACACGGATATGGTTAACTGCAAACCAACTTAGCAATAAAATTTACATTACATAGTGTGGTTCACTGCAGTTAAGTCTGAAAGCAAAAGACTGGAGATGTTTCCCCTTTATGTGGAACACACGAACATCTCATTTACTGACACCAGCACGTGTCAAATCTATAGAGACTACATTACCAGTGGCATCCTTTTGATTGTAGCAACTGTTTGTTCCTTACATGTACATTGCCACATTGCACTTCCATTTTGTGTCTGCTCATGCCTGGCATGAGATGGAAAAACAGCTCAAGCTGCAGCTGTACAAGACATTCAGCAAAACAAAACGCTTGACTAGGAAGAAGACAATGTTTTGCTGAGCACAGCAGTTTGTAATTTCACGTAGTGAGAAACAGTTCTCTCTGTCTACACTCCACTGAATGGATTTTAGAGTGTGCCTGGGGGGAGCCACAGATAATAATACCTTTGAGCAAAATGAGTGCCACGAGTGCTAGATATGATATAAAAAATGCCTACTTTAACCCAAAAATTCTTTCCCAAAGCCATTTTGAATGTTTCTTTATAGTGCTAATTGTTCTAAGCTATGCAGGCCCTTGAAACTGCTGTGACAAACAAGAGGAGGACAGATCCTTTGTGACCCTAATTTACAGATGCTTGTGGAAGAAACAGCCCCAGGGCGGGAAAGCTGCAAGGAAGCCATTCTGATGCACACTGAGGCAGTGGTGGGGAGACCTATCCATTGTCACAATATTGCTTTCCTGCAAAAGTCAATAAATAGACAAGCCTTGCAGCAAACAAATCACATCAAACTAAGGAGAAAATGATAGCCAACCACAAGCAACTTCCCCAGTAAAATCTAACAAATCAAGGAGGACATAACTGTTCTTTGAGAAGTTTGCAGCTCTGATAGATTCAAATCACAACTAGTGCCAAGCACATAAACCAAAATTTTCAAGTGTGCTTGAGCTGTACTGGTGCCATAAGCCTGACAAAGTTCCAGCCCATATTTCTGCACACAGGCCCTGTAGTTTGGGAATGAAATAACCCCAATCTAATTTGGACCACCATGAGTTGTAGGTGTGGCATTTAGGGCCATGGTTTGGTGGTGGACTTGGTAGTGTTAGGTTTATGGTTGGACTCATTCTTAAGGGTCTTTTCCAAACTAATTCATTCTATGATTCTGTACTAGTTTACTACAAGATCCCAGTTATGACCATTTCACTGTTTTGCTGGCAAAACCTCTTCAGAGGAGAATCCTTATGAGGAAGCTGTGCAACCAGTCTCCAGTGGTTGTCCTCAGATGCTTTTATCAAGAACCTTTTTGTCCTTTTTTGTTCTACCAAGATACTAGAAAGAACCCAAAAGAGATTGTAAGCAGAAGAACAAATGGGTTGCATTTTGCTTAACACACAAGAGTATTTATAGAAAGTAACTTTGAACCACACAATCCGCTTGGAAATTTTCATATAGTTAAAGGGCAACTGGTTGTACAAACTAAAGATGACTTTTTTTTTT
>NW_020958852.1:7958-11735 GCF_003031625.1 Empidonax traillii | reverse complement strand
TAACAAGTGCTAGAACTGTGCTCACAGATGGTTCTGGCAGAACGTCTAAGGCAGCAGTCACCTGGCTCAGAGCAGGAAAATGGGTATATGACACGCACAAGGTAAGAGGTTCCTCTCAGATAGCAGAGCTCTCTGCAGTCATACCTGCATTTACACTATTTCCTGAGCCTTTAAACATTGTTTCCCATTCAGCCTCTGTTATTGGAGCAGTCTGACGAATTGAGAATTCATCCATAAAAGATATCTCCAATTACAATTAGCTCATATGTTCAAATCATTACTGTATGAAATAAACCATCGTAAACACAAATTCCACATAATCCACCTTTGTTCTCACACTTCTCTCCCAGGGCCCATCCCAGCAGGAAATCATGTGGCAGATCAAATAGCTGATACAGGGCACCTTGCCCAAACTGTAGTAATTCCTGACAATTTCTAAAAAGCAAAGCTGCCCCACAGATTTTTTCACCAAAATGCAAAATCCCTCAAAAAAATATTCCGCCTTACACCATCTCAAGCCAGAGCAATTATTTCTGTGTGCCCTGACTGCCAGAGACTCACTCCTCTATCATCTGAGGGGGTAAACCCTTGTGGAACTAACCCATTGGACATCTGGCAGTCAGACATAAGGCATTATTCACCATCTGGAAAATTAAAATTTATCCATGTGTCCATTGACACGTGTTCTGGTGCCAATGCAGCGGCAGCACATGCAGGAGAGAAGGCCCAAGATGTCAACAAACACCTTCTATATGCAATATCAGTCCTTGGCATCCCCAAAACAATAAAATCACATAACAGACCGGCACACACGTCTCAGTCTTGAAAAGAGTTTTTCAACATGTGGGGCATCTCCCATGTCACAGGGATCTCCCACTCCCCCACTGGTCAAGCAGTGCTAGAGCGTGCTCATCAAACACTCAAGGATATGTTAACCAAACAACAAAACACCACAATTGGACTGAGATGGTGAGTGTGGGAATGGTTGGGGTTTGGTCGATGTTCTGCTCAAGTCATGCACTGGTTTTGGTTTCCTTTCTTGGAGCTGAGGAAGAGAAGAACCCTGGGACTGCAGGAACCCCTGAGCCAGCCCAAGGGACGTGCTTTTGGAAGGTGGATGGACAGGCCCAGCTCTCTGCAAGATAAGTGGAGGGCTCTGAGCCAGAGAGGGGATCAGAGCCGGGTACAGGCTTGGGAATTGCAGGGAGGGCTTTTGAAATGAGCGTAGGGAAGGGGATGTCTAAGAACAAGTCCCTTAGGAGAGGGAAGCGGAGAGGCTGAGTTTTGACCCCAGCACTGGGGTGTGCAGGGCAGAGCAGAGAATCTCCCACATGTAAGATTCTTGTGGGTCTGTCTTTGCAGTTCTGAAAGGTACTACTTGTCACAGCCTATCCTCTCCATTCCAGAACAGGCCCTGGACACCAAAGAACCAACACCCCACACCAGCACAGTCAGACCTACCCATGTGCTTTGAGCCCTTTTGTGATGTCATGGCCTATCCTGTCCATTCTAGAATAGCCTGTGGATACCAGAAAACCAAGCCCCTACCATGTGACAGTTCAACCCTATCCGTGTTCCAAAGACCCCTTTGTGATGTCACAACCCATCCTCTCCATTCCGGAATAGCCCCTGGCAACCAAAAAGCCAACGCCCCAAAACCCCGAAATGCAGCCCCATCCATGTGTCCTGGGTACCTTTGTGATGTCACGACCCATCCTCTCCATTCTGGAATAGCCCCTGGCAACCAAAGAATCAACGTTACAAAATGTCAAAGTGCAACCCCACCCATCTGCCATGAGCCCCTGTGATGTCCCCCAGGAAAGAAAGCCTGTAACCTTTGGCTTTGAGGTTCAGTTGGTGGGGCACCTGGACACTCCACACGCAGCATGAGCTTTCTGTCTTGCTGCCTTTTGTCTGGGAAGAATGTTTGACCATATTCAATTTTGGGAGTCTCACCAGCAAGCTCAGTGCAGGGCTCCTGTCCCAGTTTAAAAGAGACACAGGTGTTTTTCTGAGGATGAGTTATGAGAAAAGACTGAAACTTCTCCCTCTAAGCAATGAAAAATCTAAAATTAAGAGGCTCTGTTTGAAGGAAAACAAATTATGGGAAAGGAAAAATAACAGCCCTTTATTAAAAGGTATGTGTGTATTGGCAGAAAAAAACGAAAGAAAACAAGTACAATAACCAAAGAATACTCCTATATCCACCAAAAATCCCCCTCAAATCCAACCAATAAACAAGCAAAGGACAAAAAGTAAACAGTTCAGTTTGTGCCCTTTGGTGCAATTCTAACCACAGGCAACAGGGGGTGCCGTTGGGTCACTGAAGATGCAGAACTTGTAGTGTCCTGTGCCAGTCACCAGGGGGCGCTGTTGGATCACTGGAGATGCAGAGCCTGCAGTTCTTTATGATGGCCAGCAGGGGGCGCTGTGGGATCACTGGTCATTGCCATGTGGGGGTAACACCCTCTGGGGTGTGTTGGAGAAACCCAAAAGGGGTTTCCCTCCCCTTCCCCACACACACTGGGAAAGGGGAGAGAGAGAGGGGGAGAGGGAAAAAAAAAAAGAAAGAAAAGTCCTCCCCAATGGGAAAAAAAACTTACTCTGTTGGACTGGTCAAATTGTGCAGTTTGATTTTCCTTCTCCCTTTCATGTGCACAAGGACCACTGCTAAGAAAAGAAATGAATGGGAATGGGGAAGGGGAAAAAAAAACTTCCCAAAATACTTCCTCTCCAACGAAAATCTTGTTCCAGCCTCAGCAGAAAGGCCGAACTCCTCCCCCCATTTCCCAGGAATTGAGGAAGGAAAAAACAAAAAAAAAAAAAAAAAAAAAAAAAAAAAAAAAAAAAAAAAAAAAAAAAAAAAAAAAAAAAAAAAAAAAAAAAAAAAACCAAACCAAAAAAAGAAGAGCTCCTAACCCCTGTTTCCCAGGAGATGAGATTCTGAGCCCTTAACAAGGAAACAGCTTCCTTTTTGTGCTCCTTAAGTGCCCACTTAACAGCTCTGCATGCAGTGGACAGAGAGGAGGGGAAAAAAAATTCCTGCTGAGTTTCTAAGAACCAGCAAAACCATGACCGGAACCCTCCAGTTTGCAACACTCCAAAGAGCATCGCTGATGCCCAGGACAATTCTGATCCCCCTCAACAAACACTCCTCCAGCTGTGACCCTTGTCTGGTGGGAAACACAAAGGGATGTGTGGGAGGGTTTCACTCAGAACAGGGAGAATTTTGGAGAGGGACCTTTACACACCCAGATCTTGAAGTGTCCACACATCTCTGCCTGGGTGTGGGTGTGAATTGACTGTGGTGTGAGTGTTGTTATTGGGAATCTATAATTCAGTCACTGTTCAATTGCACAAATTATACTGAATCACTTGCTAACTCTTATGATGGTCAATGATTAAATGCTGCTAATCTCTTTTGCCCCCTTATCTTTGTGTTCAAATCCTTTGCACCCTGACCCTCTTATATCCCAAGGCTCTATGTAAAACACTCCCTTTCACAGAAAATTATATTTTTGTGACTTCCACTTTAAAATCGTCCTCCTCAGCTAAACAACAAATTAACTCCAATAGGTTGTTGAAGACTTTAATGAGCCCCACAGTGTGTTTAGAGACAAGTCCATCATCCTGAGGTACTGAGAGAAGATTGAAGAAGCTGCTCAAGAAGTCAGAAGCCAAACTCCCAGTGCCTTGAAGCATTGCTGGGCCCCACTGAGGGCAGGCACTGACAAAGCCTCCCCAGGGACTCCTGAGAGCAGATCCTTGCAGGCCAGG
>NW_020958852.1:0-1481 GCF_003031625.1 Empidonax traillii | reverse complement strand
GGCCACCACAAGACACTTTCCTTGGTCTGCCTGCACTCCTGGCCTGCAAGGATCTGCTCTCAGGAGTCCCTGGGGAGGCTTTGTCAGTGCCTGCCCTCAGTGGGGCCCAGCAATGCTTCAAGGCACTGGCAGTTTGGCTTCTGACTTCTTGAGCAGCTTCTTCAATCTTCTCTCAGTAGTTGAGGACAACGGATTTGTCTCTGAACACACTGTGGGGCTCATTAACAGAAAAACAAATTATTTCATTTCTTTTAATTGTCTTTATGTCTTCAAGATTCCTACAGCTAATTGGAGTTGTTTTGTGGTTTAGCTAAAGAGGAAGATTTTAAAGTGGAAGTCACAAAAATATAATTTTTCTATGACAGGGAATGATTTCCACAGAGCCTTGGGAAAAGGGTCAGGGTGCAAAGGATTTGGACACAAAGTAAAGGGCACAAAAGAGATTAGTAGCACCTAATCACTGACCAGCTTTCAACACTTCCAACATTCTCTTTTAACAGGGATTCAGTAGCATTTACTACAATTGAACAGGGACTGAATCATAGATTCTCAATAACAACACTCACACCACAGTCAATTCACACCCACACCCAGGCAGAGATGTGTGGACACATCAGGATCTGGGGTTTGGCTTCTGACTTCTTGAGCAACTTCTTCAATCTTCTCTCAGTACCTCAGGATGATGGACTTGTCTCTAAACACACCGTGGGGCTCATTAAAATACAGAAAAAAAATTATTTTCCTTTTTTTTTTTTATTGTCTTCATGTCTTCAACAGTTAATTGGAGATTTTGTAGTTTAGCTGAGGAGGAAAATTTCAAAGAACAGCTCCCAAATAATAGCTGGTTTTTTTCATATGAAAGGGAATGATTTTCACAGAGCTTTGGGATGCAAAAGGGTCAGGGTGCAAAGGGTTTGGATCCAAAGATAAGGGGACAAAAGAGCTTAGTACCATTTAATCATTCACCAGCTTAACAGTTATCAAGGGATTGAATAGCTTTTACTACAATTGAACAGAGGCTCAATTATAGATTCACAATAACAACACTCACATCAGAGTCAATTCACACTGATATCTCAGACCTTTTTGTTTGTTTGTTTGTTTGTTTTTTAATTTTTGTAGATTTTAGAACTAGTTGTGTAATGAATATATTTTAATGTAGCTGTATTATATCCCTTAACAGAGTATTTACACATACCCAACCCTACTACCCCATTCCATATCAATCCCTCTAAAACTACGTTTTTAGTCTTCTTTTCAAGGTAGAATTGTAGAAAAGCAGCCAGAAGATATCAGCCAGACACAGTGACCTTCTAGGCAGAACTCTTTAGGAACTCCCAGGATTGTGTGTGCTGTGAAGAAGATGAAGATGAGGAAGAAGGGGTCCCAAAGACACCAAACCCAGTTCCTGAAGGGGTGTGTCAGGGGGCAGAATGGGGCAGAACCAGGGCTGCATAAACCTGGGATTGGATGGACCTTAT
>NW_020958851.1:9689-11736 GCF_003031625.1 Empidonax traillii | reverse complement strand
TTAATCCTGGGAATTGCTGTTTTCTCCCTGTTGTCCCAATGCAGGTAAATGTGAATGAGGTGAAAGAACCTGTGGCATTTAGAAAAGCAGTTCTTTCCTCGACTGAACAGTTGAAAGGCACTTTATTCTCATTTTTATGCCTTTTCCCCCCCTTCTGTTTCAAGGATTGGAAACACCTATTGTTTTATTTTGAGTGAAAGCTTAAATAGTGATGCAGCTCTCGATTGCACCTTCTGGGGTTGGGGTGAGACACTGGAGCCTGGTTGGAACCCTGGGAGCAGAACTGGCTCCAGAGATGTCTGGTGTGGAATAAGAACTAGAGGTATGAGCCACCCAGCCCTTCCACCAGGCTCAAGAGGCAATTCCAACCTGGGAATTTTATTTCCTCCAGGGTTTGTTTTTTTTTTTTTTTCCTTTTGAATCCTCAGTTCTTTGATTTTCCATTATGTTGCCAAAGGCAGTTTTGTGTCTCTTCACTGATGGCTTCGTGCTGTGAGCAGATGAGAAGCCCTCATCATGCCCAAAGACAAGAGTTCTTTGCCTTTCTGCTTCTGGTCCCCACCTTCCTGCAGCTGCTTTTGTGGTGATTCCTTGGAGACAAGGGGAAAATGCTGGATTTTTTGCTTGGGTAACTGTGGGAGCAGGGAATGGGGTCTGGTGAGCACCAGGATGTGGATCTCTGTTCCTGAATTCCTAAGATTTAAATGAGAAGAGGGCATTTTGCTCCCCTCTGTATCACACAAGCTGGAAAAATTTCCCATTTCTTACCCAAGTGTAGTTTCCTCCCTTTGGGAAAACTGGAGCATCTGTAAAAGGAGCTGATATGGGAAGAGTTATGGAATGATTCAGGTTGGGAGGGACCTTCAAGATCATTTAGTCCACGCCCTGCCATGGGCAGGGACACCTTCCACCAGCCCAGGTTGCTCCAGCCTGGCCTTGGACACTTCCAGGGATCCAGGGGCAGCCACAGCTTCTCTGCCCAACCTGTGCCAGGGCCTGCCCACCCTCACAGGAATTCCTTCCCCAACCAGCTGTTGGTTCAGATGGACCAAGGTGATGCTCATCCCCAGCCTCCTCATCCCTCAGATCCATCCCAGCCCGTTGCATCCCTGGAAGCTCCCCGGCTCTTTTGGGATGGAAACTCCTCCCCTGGCCTGATGTGGCCCCTCGTTTGTCCTCCCGGGTCAGAGGTTGAGCAAAGCAATGGTCAATTAAAGCTTTATGGGCTGGAGTTTCGGGGACTCTGCAAGGCCCAGCCCAGCCAGGCCTGCTCAGAAAGGCCCTCTGTGAAGGTATTTAATAAATTAACACTCGGGAGGGCAGGGAGGGAGGGGGGTGTCACAAAAGCTAGGCTCATTAATCAGCCTATTTACCCTCTTCAGAGGCTGCTCCCTAATCTTTCCCCAGCAGATTTCTTGGGAACGGGAAGCGCTGCTGTGGGTCACTCCAGGGCTGGGATGTGCCAACACAAACACAGAACCCCAGAATCCCAGGATCAGCCAGGTTGGAAATGACCTCTGAGATCATCCAGTCCAGCCTGTGACACAACCCCACCTTGTCACCCAGCCCGTGGCGCTGATGCCACGTCCAGTCTGTCCTTAAAACACCTCCAGGGAAGTGACTCCACCAGCTCCCTGGGCAGCCCATTCCAGTGTCTGAGCACTCCCTCTGGAGAAACCTTCTCCCTGATGTCCAACCTGAACCTCCCGTGGCACAGCTGGAGTCTCTGCCCTCGTGTCCCACTGCTGGTTCCTGGGAGAAGAGACCAACCCCCCCTGGCTCTCCCCTCCTGTCAGGGAGTTGCAGAGACCGAACATGGTTGGTGATGCCCCAGAGCTGCTCACTGCGACCCCTCAGCGTGTGGGGCACCTGTGCCAGGTGTGGGGTGAACCCAAATCACCCCAAAACACGGCATTTTACCTCATCCTCACCCCTCTCCTTTCCCAGTTTTCCTTTTTTTAGCTTGTGCTGCCGGGCTCCGACATTAGAGGGCATCTCCTGCTCACGCTTTATTTGTTATTTTTTTTGTTGGGTTTTTTTTTGTTGG
>NW_020958851.1:6848-8627 GCF_003031625.1 Empidonax traillii | reverse complement strand
GCAGCGGCACGGGGGGTAATGGCCTTGTTTTCTGGGAGGAAGGAGCCCTGCTCCTGGGAGACAGGAGGTGTTGGGCGTCCACCTTGGAGGAAGGGGGGAGAAAAGGGGGGAAATCTTACCTATTCTGCTCTTCGTTAACTATTCCACGGCCAGGCTGAGCAGTGGGAAGCTGTACCGGGACTCCAGGACAAGCAGCGGCTCTCGAGCCTGAAGAAAAGACTTGTGATCCTTCACCCTGCAGAGATCAACTTTGAAACCAAGTCTAAAATCGATTTTCTGGTGTGCTGATGCCCATGTGTTCCTTGTTTGCCTGACCAGGGCTGGCTGGGAGGTCTCCCCTTGGATCCTGGTGCTCATCCTTGAGGGATCAGGAGGGGTTTTTTTCTCTCCCACCTCCCCCATCTTTGCTGATGGAGGTGGCCACCAGCACTGGACTGGTTGGTGGGGCAGGAGGGAGGTCGCTGTGGCTGTGATTTCGAGCTTTGTTTTCTTCTTGCTCTGGCTTTGTAAATTTTTGGTTGCTTTCAAAATTTGCTTTGAATTAACTTATGAAAGCAATGATTGGGGAGAGGGAAGGGAGCACTGGAGCTTCAATGGAACCTTTCTGCTCTTGTGGCCCTGGGTGGTTCCTGGTTAGAGTTTGTTTCATAGTCCCAGGATGGTTTGGGATGGAGGAGACCTTAAAAGACCACCCAGTGCCACCCCCTGCCATGGGCAGGGACACCTTCCACTAGCCCAGGTTGCTCCAAGCCCTGTCCAACCTGGCCTTGGACACTTCTAGGGATGAGGAGTCCACAACCTCTCTGGGCAACTTCAGCTGACTATCTCATGACTTCTGGAGTGCTCTTTTCCTTTGGGATTTTGATTGTGCTCCTCGGCCTTCTTGCTCTTCCCTAAGTCTCAATTAATTTATTTTCAAGTGCTTGGGTCCAAGTCCATTAAGTCAGGAGGGTCCTACCAGTACCCTGGTGTTGGGTACAAGCCCTGAAACCATCTGAAATTCACTTTGAACCTCGGGATTTAATGCTTAAAGCAGGATTGGGTTGCAATCTTTCACCCAGGGCACAGGTTGGAATCAGGGTTGGGTGCTGGGGAAGTGCTGGATTTTCACCTGGAAGGAGGTAACCCTGGATGTAGGGACAGGCTGGGGATGAGAGGCTGGAAAGCAGTGCTGGGAAAGGGGGTCCAGTTGGCCATGGGCCAGCAGTGCCCTGGCAGCCAGGAGGGCCAACCTGTCCTGGGGGGCAGCAGGGAGGGGATTGTCCCGCTCTGCTCTGCCCTGGGGCGGCCTCACCTCAACATTGGGGCAGTTTGGGGGGACACAATGGAAGATCTGAAGCTGTTCCAGTGTCCAAAGGAGGGCAGTGAAGGTGGGGAAGGGCCTCGATTTGCAGCCCTGTGAGGACACTGAGGGCACTTGGTGTGTTCAGCTGGGGAAGAGGAGACTGAGGGGAAACCTCCCTGCAGTCCCAACTGCCTGGGCAGGGGCAGAGGAGGGGCAGGACTGAGCTCTGCTCTGGGGGGAGCAGGGACAGCCCCCAGGGAATGGCTGGAGCTGTGCCAGGGCAGGCTCAGGGTGGATCTCAGCCAAAGGTTCTTCCCCCAGAGGGTGGTTGGCACTGCCCAGGCTCCCCAGGGCAGTGGGCACAGCCCCAAGGCTGCCAGAGCTGCAGGAGGGTTGGGATGATCCTCTGGGGCACAGGGTGGGACTCTTGGGGCTGGGCCTGTGCAGGGCTGAGGGTTGGACTGGCTGGTCCTTGGGGGTCCCTTCCAGCTCAG
>NW_020958851.1:0-4226 GCF_003031625.1 Empidonax traillii | reverse complement strand
CAGTAAAGGGGCAGTTTTGGAAGTGGAGCTTTGGATTCTTCAGCTCCCCCAGAGGGATTGAGGAAGGGGTGAAATCCTAAAGGATTGAGAATCATTTTGGTTGGAAAAGCCCTTTAAGATCAAGCCCAGCCATCCCCCAGCACTGCCAAGGCTGCCACTAAATCGTGTCCCCAAGTGCCACATCCACCTTTAATCCCTCCAGGGATGGGGACTCCACCCCTGCCAGGGCTGGAAAACCCTTTCCATGGAGAATTTCCCCCAAATATCCAACCTCAATCTCCCTTAGGCCCAACTTTAGGTTGTTTCCTCTTGTCCTGTCCCTTGGGCTGTGGGAGAAGAACAGTATATAAATATAAATATAAATATAAATATAAATATAAATATAAATATAAATATAAATATAAATATAAATATATATAAATTCAGAGGAGTAATTTCTAAAACACTTGGGTCTCATGGCCTGTTCTGGACACTTTTTTTGGTGGGGTTGATGTGTTTGTTGGGTTTTTGGGGGTTTTTACCCAGAGGAGAACAGCAGTAAAACGTAGGAGACAGAGGAGTAATGGATTGTCTGAAGACCTGAGAAGCTGAATGGTCTTAAACAGATCAAATGTGGGAAACTGGGTGGTCTGAGCTCGAACTGCCACCAAGAGGAAGAAATATTTTCCATTTTTAGGATAATGTAATGTCCTGAGCAATGAAAGTATCTGAGGAGACGATGGAGGAATGGATTTAAGAGAAAAGGGTGAAAGTGTGAGCATGAAATGTGGGAATATGGTCAAGAGAGATGTTCTGAGGGGGAGTTTTTTGTTGGAGGAAGCTCTCCTGAGAGAGCCCCTGATTCCTGGGACAGTCACAAAAGGCTCAAGAAGGAAAACACTTGGAACAAGGGCATTGGGAGGAAAATGGTTTTGGTCACATTGGCAGATCTCTGAGCCATAAATTTGAGGGAAACTAAAATGTGAATAGGATTTTATGATTTTTTTTGGGCATGTGGTGCTGTTCCTTGTCTTTGCTCCTGCTCCTCCTGTCTGTGAAAAAAAATTTTTGCTCTGCAACTCCAATCCAACCTAATCTCAATTTGCAGGGAATGTTGGTCCAGATGCTTCATCTTCCTCAGAGCCAAAAAATAGGGACAGAAACCTGGACTGGGGTTTGTCCCAGTGGTGAAGGAGGTGAATGGTGGGATTGGGGATTTTGGTTCTTGGAGCCAGGCTGGGAGAACTGGGGGGGTTCCCCTGGAGAAGAGAAGGCTCCAGGGAGAGCTGAGAGCCCCTGGCAGGGCCTAAAGGGGCTCCAGGAGAGCTGGAGAGGGATTGGGGACAAGGCATGGAGGGACAGCACACAGGGAATGGTCTTTTAAGTCCCTTCCAACCCAAACCCTTCCGTGATTCCATGAAATGGAGAAGCTTTTAATGAGGTGGGATGACTTCTTGTCCTTTCTTCCCTGAGGGAATCCGTGGTGAGGGGGAGCTGAACAGGCAGAATTCCAGCTGAACTGTCTGGCTTTGGGGCAGTCTTAGCAGAAATCTTCAAAATCTGGACTTTAAAGGTCTGGTTGGTTTCTGAGCTGTTCTCCAAATTTCCAGTAAGTCCTCGAGGTCACCACAAAATATTGGGGAAGTGGCAACCTCTGCTTGTTCAGTAGCAGGGAATAATTACTCCTCAAATTCCATGGGATTATAAAACCCACTGCGATGTCTCGTGTGAGCCACCAGCCACTGTCAGCCAGGTGGCTGGACCTCATGTGCTGCTGCCTTGGATGGTTACAAAGTTGATTTATTAAAGAAATGGGAAAAAAAAACCCAAAAAACAAACACCTTCAGGTTTGAATTTGCACCACAGATCAATTAATTGGTTAATTAGCTCCAGTTGATTGAGTAGCTTCACTTCAGGATCTCAGATGTGAGTTGATGAGGGTGGAGATGATCAGGGTTTTTTTTTGTGTAGGTTTTGGGAGATGAGGCACAGCTGGATTTAATAAAATCTTTGATTTGGTTCCTTTAAGGGTGGGGTGGGATAGAGGATCCAGCTCCCAGGCCTGGGAGAGGAGCTCCAAGGGAGGTCAGAGCTCCGTGCTTGTAAGTCCTCTGAATTTATTACTTGGCTTAATCACTTAATATGTCACTTAATTTTATCGCTGAGCTTGATAAAATTTGTGACAATCCTCCTTGTGCTGGGTCTAACCTCGTAGATCCCTCATTTCTGGCTTGTGATCCTTCCCTTTCCTGAGGGAAACACCTTTGGAGAGCACAGAGGAGACACAGGACAGGGAAACTCTGGTTCCCAGATCCTTCTTAAATCTTCCTTATTAAAATGTCCAGTTACTTACAGGTTCAAGTTGATTGTTAACCCAGACACAGGAGAAAGGCTGGGATTTGCACCCAATCCAGGTTTGTCCCTCGCCAGGCTGTTGGCACCACTGCTGGATGTGCCCAGCACGGATCGGGAGCTGCTCATCCCATGCCCCCCTGGAACAAAAATCAGCGTTCAGAGACAGACCCCACTTTATCTCTGCAGTGCAGGGTGGCAAGGAGGTGTTTTTGGGGTGGGTTTTAGCACCCCTGGGAAGGGCAGAAGCTCTGGGGCTCCTCAGCAAGCCTGGATTCCTCTCCAGCCTGGAGCTGGTAGCTCGGAGAAAGGCGAGGAGCAACTCAGGCTATGGCTCCTCGAGGCTTCCTTGCAGACATTTCATAAGACCCTGGCAGCTGAGGGCATCCTGAGGCAGGCTGGTTGTATAATGCCAGGACAGCTGGAGAATCATTAAATTACCATCAGGTTGCCTTTTCATTAATTTATTTCCTGGTGTAGGGCAGGTTGACAGCTGGTGCCTCGCTCAGGTGATATTTGTTGTTGTGTGTTGTTTGTTTTGTGAATTCTAAATGAGATTTCTCTCTCTCTCTCTCTCTGTTTTTTTTCTTTCCCCCCCTCCCCTCTCTCTCCTTTGGCTCCCAAGAGTTCAAAGGAAGCTGTTGTCCCTTTTTCTGAAGTGTTTGGAATCCAATTTCAGACCGAGAACAGCGCGGGCGTGGAGAGGGAGGGGGGATGGAACAGGCAGGGATGAAACGTCCAGGGTTTCCACAGCCTGTGGGATCGGCCCCTGAGGAGCCTCCTGGCTGTGGGGTGGGAGCCTGAGTGGGATCCTCACACGGAGCCTGGATGGTGAAACAAATCCACCCCAGGGGTGGTTTGTTTTACCATCAGGGGACCAGTCAGGGCCCAGTGTGGGGGTGGGTGACACCCGTGGGGTGTTCAGCTTTTGGGATAACCAGCTGTGCTCTGGGGGCTCAGACCCACAGGTGAGGTGGGAGAAAATGAGCTGGGAATTGTAGTTTTCCTGAATGCGCCGATGGGTGTCATGAACTGCTGTAACTCCACACAGGCACCTTCTCCTGGAATTCCTTGGGTTGGAGGGACCTTAAAGCTCCTTCCAGTCCCATCCCCTGCCATGGGCAGGGACACCTCCCACCATCCCAGGTTGTTCCAAGCCCCATCCAACCTGGCCTGGAATTCCCTGATGTTTGTGGCTTTGCCATCCCTCTGTTCTCATGAATCTCTTGGTGTTCTTTGTCCTTGTTTTGTTTTTGCTGACAATGGAATTGGTTGTTTCATTCCTCCCCCGGTTAAATCAGTGTGATTTTTGTCCATGTTATGGTCCAGAGAGAAGCTGGTTGTATCCCTCTAATCCCACACCTCCAGGGTGACACTGGGAGTCGGATACAGGAGAACTCATGAGATACTCTCAGAGCTGAACTGCTGGCTTGTGACTTGATGTTTGGAGCAAAACTCTTTGCCTTCCGCTCTTTGAGTTGAATTTTGCAGGAAAATGCTGGAGCAACGTGAGATTTGATATTAAATCCAGTCTATTTAATTTATATAATAGGTGCGATTTATATTGTACCAGCCATGGTGTGTCCCAGCCCCAGGGCAAGGATTGTCACCCTGGGCTGGTCTTGCTTGGGGACAGTTCTGGGACCCTCAGCCAGGAGAGACACTGAGGGGCTGGAGCGTGTGCAGGGAAGGGAACGGAGCTGGGAAGGGGCTGGAGCAGCAGGAGGGGCTGAGGGAGCTGGGGGGGCTCAGCCTGGAGAAAAGGAGGCTCAGGGGGGACCTTCTGGCTCTGCAATCCCTGACAGGAGGGGGGAGCCGGGGGGGGTCGGGCTCTGCTCCCAGGGAACAGGGACAGGAGGAGAAGGAATGGCTAGAAAAGGTTTAGGTTGGATATT
>NW_020958850.1:17403-18506 GCF_003031625.1 Empidonax traillii | reverse complement strand
GACAAAGCCTCCCCAGGGACTCCTGAGAGCAGATCCTTGCAGGCCAGGAGTGCAGGCACACAAAGGCTCTGGGCAGTGTCACAATGGTCCCCTGATTCCATGAGACAACATTCCTAATTTACTGTCCAGACCAGAGGGAAATCACAGGAAGGGCCATGGTTTGTCAGGACTTGCTTTATCTGAGGGAGCCCCGGGGGGGCTTTTGGTGCTGAGTCCTTGAACCTCAGGTACTGAGGGGAGATTGTACAAACCTGTCCATAAGGGAAAGTCAGAAGGAAAACCCAAAGTATGTGGAAGCATTAATGGGTCCCCCTGAGGGCCATTCCCAAACAGGCTCCTCATGGACTCAGTGGAGATGAGAATTTGAGGCAATGATTGAACAAACCTCTCAAAGACTCACTTTCAAAAGGAAAAGTTCCTTTAAAACCCTTGAATACAATGAAGCATTAATGGGTCCCACTGAGTGTCACTACTGACAAAGTCTCTCCAGGGACTAATTAAAGTAGATAATTTCAGGCCATGATTGCACAAACCTCTTCAAAACTCAGAAACAAAAGAAAAGTCAAAGTACCTTAACAAACCTGTAGTACCTTGAAGCTTTAACAAGCCCCACTGAGGGCCATTCCTGACAAAGGTTCTCAAGGGACTCATTAGAGCAGATAATTGGAGGCCAGGACTGAACAAACCTCTCACAGATTCAGTGTCAAAAAAAGTACCTTAATAAACCCTGAGTGCCTTTAAGCATTAATGACCCACTGAGGGTTGTCACTGTCTGGGGCTCTCAAGGGACTCGTTACAGCAGAGAATTGGAGGCCATGGCTGCACAAACCTCTCAGAGATGCAGAACCAAAAGCAAACCCCCAATTGCTCTGAAAATCCTGCAGGCCCTTGAAGCCTTAAGGAGCCCCCCGAGCGCCCCTCCTGACAAAGCCTCCCCAGGGACTCTGCAGCAGCTCCTTGGAGGCCCTGAGTGCAGGGAGCCAAAGGCTCTGGGCAGCAGCTCAGCTGCTGAGAAAAGCCTGGCTGGGGTTGGGGAAGTTTCCTTCCTTTTCAGGCTTCCTCCAGCTTTGGGAAACGCTGCCTGGCAGATTGGCACCACCTAA
>NW_020958850.1:6087-11734 GCF_003031625.1 Empidonax traillii | reverse complement strand
TGCCCTTGGCTCTGGCAGCTGCCTCTGCCCCTCAGGCCACCACAAGACACTTTCCTTTGTCTGCCTGCACTCCTGGCCTGCAAGGATCTGCTCTCAGGAGTCCCTGGGGAGGCTTTGTCAGTGCCTGCCCTCAGTGGGGCCCAGCAATGCTTCAAGGCACTGGGAGTTTGGCTTCTGACTTCTTGAGCACCTCCTTCAATCTTCTTTCAATAGTTGAGAATGATGAACTTGTCTCTAAACACACTGTGGGACTCATTAAAATACAGACAAACAAATTATTTTCTTTCCTTTAATTATCTTCTTGTTTTCAATTCTTCAACGACTAATTGGAGTTGTTTTGTGGTTTAGCTAATGAGGAAGATTTTAAAGAGGAAGTCACAAAAATATAATTTTCTCTGAAAGGAAGTGATTTCCACAGAGCCTTGGGATGCAAAAGGGTCAGGGTGCAAAGGATTTCGACAAAAAGTAACGGGGGCAAAAGAGATTAGTAGCACTTAATTACTGACCAACTTTCAACATTTTCAACATTCCCTTTTCACCGGGATTCAGTAGCATTTACTACAATTGAACAGGGACTGAATTATAGATTCCCAAGAACAACACTCACACCACAGTCAATTCACACCCACACCCAGGCAGAGATGTGTGGACACATCAGGATCTGGGGTTTGGCTTCTGACTTCTTGAGCAGCTTCTTCAATCTTCTCTCAGTACCTCAGGATGATTGACTTGTCTCTAAACACACCGTGGGGCTCATTAAAATTCAGACAAAGAAATTTTTTTTTTGTAATTGTCTTCATGTCTTAATGTCTTCAACAACTAATTGGAGTTGTTTTGTAGTTTAGCTGAGGAGGAAAATTTCAAAAGCAGCTTCCAAATAATAGCTTTTTTTTTTTTTAATGAAAGGGAATGATTTACACAGTCTTGGGATGCAAGAGGGTCAGGGTGCAAAGGGTTTGGATCCAAAGATAAGGGGGCAAAAGACATTAGGTAGCATTTAATCATTGACCAACTTAACAGTTATCAAGGGATTCAATAGCATTTACTACAAGTGAACAGAGACTGAATTATAGATTCACAACAACAACACTCACACCACAGTCAGTTCACACTGATATCTCAGATCTTTTTGGGTTTTTAAACTTTTGTAGATTTTAGAACTAGTTGTGTAGTGAATATATTTTTATGTAGCTGTATTATATCCCTTACCCTTAACAGAGTAGTTACACATACTGTTGTGGTTTTGCTCTGGGTCAATTTTGCCTTCCACCCCCCACATAATTAGTACTAGTTGAGAGAAGGTATTTGCAGACAAAAGAGAGACAGGATTTGGGGAAAACAGTATATACATTTATTACTAGTAAAATAAAAACTATTAATAAGTTAAAAACTAAAGAACTATATCTATAACAATTTCTACTCAGGTTGAAATGCTATATATACACAGAAATACTTCTTCCCTTTTTATACTAGTCCAAGGAGAAGAAGTAGTTTCATTCTGTATCTTTGGAGTTCCAGTTCTTTCCTTCTAATAGCAAATCCTCAGCAGCAGCACACTTTCATTGCAGTTGGAACTTTTTCTCTCTCCCTCTCGTTCTGTGTTGGTTTCCAGGGCTGGGCTTACCCCCCTCCTGGGCTAAGACTGAAGGCTGGAGATTACTCAGGTCCTGAAGGGTTTTTCTTCCATAGGCTTGCAAGGGGACACTTGCTTACTATGGATCTTCTTCCACAGGGTTACGGGGCTAATGGTTTAAGAGTCCACCCCTGTTTCCCTATGGAGGTCCCTCCCCATGGGAAAACAGTCCTTGATAGACTTCTCGGCATGGGTCTAGCACGGATCCCACACACACACGGATCCCAACATCTCACATGGGCCATCTCGCTCCAGCATGAGATTTCTCAGAGTTACAAAAACTTTAACAGCAGTATGGATCCACACACGCACGGATCCCGTATCTCACCTGAGTTGTTACTACTCCAACACAGGTTTCCCTCAGGGTTATAAATCTCCACTAGGACTCTGCCTCACTTCAGTCCTTTTCATGAAGCCTCGGTTCTCTTTGGTACATCCACAGACTTCTTTATCAGCTGCATGGGGAGTCTCCTTACTCCAACACACTTTTACAAGTAGCAAGGATTATTTTTTCAGTTTTTTCCTTACTAAGGAGAGAGAGTAAAAGGCAGGGGGAAAACAAGCCTCCCCCCTTCCGCACTTTACTTTTCTTGCTGCAGTTTCGGCTGCCAGCTCCGACCTTGGAAGCTCCGTTATCTTTCGGCTGGAATTCTTCCACAGCGGCTTCTGTCCAAGCAGTCCGTCTTTAAACTTTTTTTTCTCTTCACTCTCTTACAAGAGAGAAGGGAGGACTTCAGTGTTGCACCTGCTCCCCCCCCCCGGCCCAAGCCGGGGGAGGAGGGAGTCTGGCCCTGTTCGGGCCTGGTACTCCTCTCCCCTACATGGCTGCTACTCTAATTCCAACTGCGCCAACAACCTTCTCTTCCGTTTTCTTGAAGATGTAATTAGCAAAGGTGTTTCTGGACTTTTGATTGGTCTTTTTGTCCGGAAATTACCTGGACAAAACCATCATCAGCCCCAGGGATGGGCTGAGGGGACAAAACCACGACAACATACCCAACCCTACTACCCCATTCCATATGAATCTCTCTAAACTCCATTTTTAGTCTTCTTTTCAAGGGAGAATTTTAGAAAAACATCCCAGGACCTGGACCAGAAGATATCAGCCAGACACAGTGACCTTCTAGGCAGAACTCTTTAGGAACTCCCAGGATTGTGTGTGCTGTGAAGAAGATGAAGATGAGGAAGAAGGGGTCCCAAAGACACCAAACCCAGTTCCTGAAGGGGTGTGTCAGGGGGCAGAATGGGGCAGAACCAGGGCTGCATAAACCGGGGATTGGATGGACCTTATTATAAAATCATAGAACCCCTGTCTGGGGGGGCACACATGGTATGTGTTCCTCTCGGCCTAACAACTCATTAAAGGACCAGGATTTTTTATCTTATCTCCTACCTAAATTGGCCTGGAGTCTTTCTCCATGGTCTCTTAAGGCAACATTTTGTGGTTTTGCTCTGGCTCAATTTGCTCTCACCCCACACACCATTACTGTAAGTTGAGAGAAGGTTTATGCAGACAAAGGAGACCTGATTTGGGAAAATAATATGAACATTTCTTACTAGCAAAATAAAACTAAAGAACTACATCTACAACAATTCTACTGAAGTAAAAGTATTATATATTTATAGAAATACCTCTCCCCCCTTTATATCAGTCCAAGGAGGAGAAGCAATCTGTTTCTCCATTCTCACAGCTCCAGATCTTTTCAATAACTGCAACACTTCACAAGCACAGGGTTGACATTATAGAGACACAAGTGATATCATCAGGAACATTGCTGAAGTCACTGGGGACAGTGGTGACGTCACAGGGTCAGAGATTACACCACTGAGGAACAGTAACATAAAAGGTGACTGGTGAAAACAAAGAGACAGCCGTGGTGTCACAGGGAAATCAGTGACATCAGAGGAAAATTCGGTGACTTCACAATGACTGGGGTGTCATCACTGAGACATCAGTGACATCATCAGGGACACTGGTGACATCACAAGGCACTGGCGACAATAATGGGAAAGCTGTGATGGCACAGGAACATTGATGATATCACAGGAGACGTCAGTGACTGCATAAGGCCAGGTGTGACATCACAGAGACATCAGTGATATCACTTATGACACTAGGGACGTCACAGGGACATCCATGACATCACTGGGGACCAGTGACATCAGAGGGAACTGGTGAAAACAAAGGGACAGTTGTGATGTCACAGTGACATCGGTGACATCAATGGGGACATTGGTGACTTTACAAGGACAAGGGTGACATTACAGAGACACCAGTGTCATCATCAGAAACATTGGTGACACCACAAAGGACAATGTTGACATCACAGAGACTGCAATGACCTCATTGGGACCAGTGATGTCACAGGGGACTGTTGACAACAAAGGGACAGCCGTGATGTCACAGGGACATTGGTGAACTCACTGGGACATGGTGCCACGGCTCGGCACAGTGGTGACATCACAGAGACAGCAGTGACATCATTGAGGACAATGGTGACATCACAGTGGACAGTGATGACATCACAGAGACAGCAGGGACCTCATTGGGGACCAGTGACATCAGAGTGACAACAGAGGGACAGCAGTGATGTCACAGGGACATCAGTGACATCAATGCGGCCTGGTGACATCACAGGGACATCGGTCACATCACAGGGAAATGGTGGCACTTTTGGGGACAGTGGTGAAATCACAGCAACAGGAGTGACATTATTGGGGAGCAGTGACTTCACAGGAGAATGTTGACAGCAAAGGGAGATCTGTGATGTCACTGGGACATCGGTAAATTCACAAGGAGAGGGTTGACATCATAGAGAAACCAGTGAGATCATCAGGGACAGTGGTGACACCACAGGGACATGAGTGACATCATTTTGGACAAGTGAAATCACAGGAGACTGATCACAAGAAAGGGAAAGCGCTGATGTCACAGAAAAGGTGGTGATATCATGGGGACATGGAGCCACATTATCGATGACACTGGTGACATCACAGGGGATAGTGGTGACATCATTGAGTTCCAGTGACCTCATAGGGGACTGTTGGCAACAAAGGGACAGCCGTGATGCCACAGGACTATCGGTGACATCACAGGGGACCATGGCAACATCACAAAGACATCAGTGACATCATCGAGGAAATTGGTGACATCACAGGGGACAGTGGTGACATCACTGAGACAGCAGGGATATCATTGGGGACCAGTGACATCAGAGTGAAAACAGAGGGACAGCAGTGATGTCACAGGGATATCGGTGACATCAAAAGGGTCTGGTCACATCACAGGGACATGGTGGCACTGCTGGGGACAGTGATGATATCACAGTGACAGCAGTGGCATTATTGGGGAGCAGTGACATCACAGGAGAATATTGACAACAAAGGGAGAGCTGTGATGTCACTGGGACATCAAAAAATTCACAAGGAGAGGGTTGACATCATAGAGACACCAGTGACATCACCAGGGACAGTGGTGACATCACAGGGACACCAGAGAAATCATTGGGGTCCAGTGACATCACAGGGGACCAGTGACAAAAATGGAAAGCCCTGATATCACAGGGAAATCAGTGACATCAGTGGGACATGGAGTCACCACTGGGGACAGTGGTGACATCACAGAGACAACAGTGATATCCTTGGAAACGAGTGACATAAGAGAGGACTGGTGACAACAATGGGAAAGCCGTGATGTCACAGGGACATCGGTGACATCACAGGGGACATTGATGGCTTCACAAGGCCAGGGGTGACATCACAGACACCAGTGATATTATCAGTGTCACTGGTGACATCATAGGGGATAGTGGTGACATCCCAGGCACATGGGTGACATCACTGCGGTCATCAGTGGCTTCACAAAGACAGGGTTGACATTATAGAGACACCAATGACATCATCGTAAAAATGGGTGACATCACAGGGGACAGTGGTGACATCACAGGGAGAAAGGTTACATCACTGGAGAACAGTGACATCACAGGGGACTGATAACAATAAAGCAGTGATGTC
>NW_020958850.1:1992-5677 GCF_003031625.1 Empidonax traillii | reverse complement strand
AACAGTGACATCACAGGGGACTGATAACAATAAAGCAGTGATGTCACAGGGACATTGGTGACATCACAGGGGTCTGGTGACATCACAGGGACATTGATCACATCACAGGGACATGGTGGCACTGCTGGGGACAGTGGTGATATCACTGGGACAGCAGTGACATCACTGGAGACCAGTGACATCACAGGGAACTGCTTACAGCAGTGGGAAAGCCGTGATGTCACAGGGACATTGGTGACATCACAAGGGGGGGAGGTGACAACACAGAGACACCAGTGATATCACTGGGGACATTGGTGACATCACAGGGGGCAGTGGTGACATCACAGAGGAACCTGTGAAATAATAGGCGATTGTTGCCAACAAATGGAAAGCCGTGATGTCACAGGGACATCAGTGACATCACAGGGACATTGGTGAAATCATGGGGACATGGTGCTTCCTTTGGGGACAGTGGTGACATCACAGAGACAGCAAGGGCATCACTGGGGACCAGAAATATCACTGGGGACTGGTGACAGGGACATCAATGACATCACGGGGGACCTAGAGAACAACCCAGAGACACCAGTGATATCATGGGGGACATTGGTGACATCACAGGGGACAGTGGTGACATCACAGGGGCAGCAGTGAAATGATTGTGGACATCACAGAAGACTGGTGAAAACAAAAGGGCATCACAGGGGACATCAGTGACTTCACACGGACAGGGGTGACATTGCAGAGACACCAGTCACATCGGTTACACTGGTGACATCACAGGGACAGCAGTGAAATCACTGGGGACCAGTGACGTCACAGGGGAGTGGTGACAACAAAGGGATAGCCGTGCTATCGCAGGGACATTGGTGACATCATTGGGGACAATGGTGACTTCACAAGGACAAGGGTGACATTACAGAAACAGCAGTGACATCATCGGGGACATTGGTGACACCACAGGGGACAGTGGCGCTCTCACAGGGACACTGGTGACATCATGGGGACATGGTGCCATCACTGGGTACAGTTGTGACATCACAGGGAGAGCAGTGACATCACCGGGGACACTGGTGACATCACAGGGGACACTGGTGACATCACAGGGATAACAGTGACATCACTGAGGACCAGTGACATTACAGGGGAGTCGGAAAAACAAAGGAACAACCGTAATGTAGCGGGGACATCGGTGACATTACTGGGGACATTGGTGGCTTCACAAGGACAAGGGTGACACCACAGCAACACCAGTGACATCATTGGTTGCACTGGTGACATCACAGCAACATCTGTAACAACACTGAGGACAAATGGCATTATAGGGGACTGGTGACCACAAAGGGATGACCGTGATGTCACATGGACATCAGTGACATCGGAGGGGACAGCAGTGACATCAGAGGGGCAGCAGTGACATCATTGGGGACACAAGGACCACCCCTGGGACACCACTGGTGACATCACAGGGGACAGTGGTGACACCTGTGAGGACAGCAGTGACATCACTGGAGACCAGTGACATCACAACTGTCTGGTGACATCACAGGGACTGCAATGACATCAACTGGACAGCTGTGACATTATTGGGAACACCAGTGACATCACAGGGACAGAGGTGACATCACTGGGGATGTTGGGGATGTTTGGGGGCCTTTGGGAGGGCACCTGCCTGGGGGGTTTTCATGCGAGCAGGGACGACTCAGCACACCAATGTGATGATCAGAGAGCGCCGTTGATTGGAATCAAGCAGCAGTCTTTGATCCAGTTTTCTAACAATACTCTTCTATCAGCTCTGTTTCTTTAACATTCTTTGTGTCCTTTCCCACTCTGAGAGCCGGTACTGAGACCCTGCTTTCTATATCCAGTTTTGCTACTCTTTCTCTTGGTAGATCTTTCCCATCCCGGTATCATCAGAAGGCCATCAGAACAACAGATCATGTTTTGACAATTGCAACATAAGATTATGTTCTCACATCAGCACATCCTCTGTGTTAGCTGATGCAGAACGAATCGGAGAACATCATTGGTGGGACACCCTGATGGGATACTCTCCTAGGACAACGCAAGTGTTTAATTTTCTAATACATCCCCTACTGGTCATACTGGGAGGAATGATCACATTCTCTTTCTTGAACATCTACCTGTGGTGTAAGCTGAGTGTTATAGTAAAGAGAACACAAACAATGTGGGCAATGATGTTCAGTTAGTGAAACACTTTGCCTTTAGAACTTGACAAAAGAATTCGTAAGTCCTAAGAAAAGGAGGGAAATGAAACATAGCACGGATTTTTAGATGCTCAAATCCTGCTCTAAGAAGAGGCTCACAGATGCCACTTTGAGGAGTGCTGCATGTAAGCTAAAATAACAAAGACAGAGAGCAGGTGTTGTCAGATTAGTCAAGAGAAAGAAGGTACCAGGCTGCGAGAGGCCTGTAAGAGGCCTGCTTGCACCTGATATGCTCTATCCTAATGAAAGATAACAAAAAGGTTGGCCTGGTAGTCATAAATTAGATAGGATGGACATTTGGGGAGGGTGAAGAGATGAATTAAGGGGGGTTTTGTAAGACTTTTGCATGTAATCAGGAAGAGTTGAAAAGTTCATGACGATGAGGAACAGAGAAAACGACCCTCATGAGGACAAAGAAACAGGAATGATCCCCAGGAATCGACCGAAAAGATGGCTCCACCTTAAACTCCACCTGAACCCCACTCAATATGAATATTTTTACTAGACAATGTCAATTTAATAAATATTCATGCAAAATATTGTAATCTCTCACCAAAACTGTATAAATTACCTGATTTTATACTGAGAATGGTGGAGCTAGTTTTTCCAGCGTGAGCTGGCTAGCCCCCAGTGTTGCTGAAAATAAATACCTTGCTGCTTAAAGACCCAAAACTGTCTCTCAGCAGTTATTGTATGCTGGTTTTGGCACCAAAGGGAACCTAAAAATCATCTCCTTTCAACCTGAGCAACCTCCCACCACCCCAGGTTGCTGAGGGCTCCGTCCAACCAGCCCTTCAACGTTCCCAGGGACGGAGCCTCTCAGGCACTGCCTGTGCCAGTCCCCTCCAGCCTGACTGGAAGAAAACATCTCCCTCAGATCGACCCTAAATGGCCCTCCTTCAGTTCCAGCCGTTCCCCCTTGTCCTCTCCCCACAGGCCCTGCTGAACACTCTGTCCCAGCTTTCCTCTGGGCCCCTTCAGCTCCTGCCCGGCCGCACTGAGGCCTCCCCGGGGCCTTCTCTTCTCCCGCCTCAGCATCCCCAACTCTGGCAGCCTTTCCTCAGGGCACAGGGGCTCCAGCCCTGGCAGCACCTCGCAGGCCTCCTCTGCACTCTCTCAGCAGCTCCATGTCCTGCCTGTGCTGAGCACTCAGTGCTGGAGGCCGCGATGAGCCCTGCAGGGGCTGCAGCTTCCTGGGGAACAGTGGGCAATGGGGGGTTCCCCTGCAGAGGAAGCAAACACACTTTTGTGCTTAGAGAAAGGCAGGAAGATGCTGCTGGTTCTTGGTGGAGCGTGCAGGGATGTGTCAGCAGCAGGTCCTGTGTGTCCCTGTCCCAGCACACAGCCCAGAGCAGCTCCATGGGGCGCCTGGGCCGGGCCGCGGGTCCATCCCCCAGCTCAGCTCACAGATCCCTGTGTTCCAACAAGCACAGGCTCCAAAGCAAACCCTGCCCATGGGGACACGGCGTCCATGC
>NW_020958850.1:0-1606 GCF_003031625.1 Empidonax traillii | reverse complement strand
GGCTCTGGGGGGGCTGTGCAGGGCTGGGCCATCCTGGTTGCTCCGTGGAAAGGCCGGGTGTCCCATCTGCCCAAAGACCTGTCTGGCCACACAGTCATCTCCCCTCATCCCAGACCTTCCAGCTGGGAGGAACGAGGCAACAGCCATGGGTGAAAGCTCTTGGCTTCACAGCAGAGGTTTTGATCAAGGTCCTTTTTGTGTTCTCAGGATTTTTTTATTAAATACAATCCACATTGACCTGGGGATTTTGAACTCTCCGTGTGCCCTTTGCCTTCCTCTGGGATGGGGGGGTTTGGCTGCAGTCAGAGCCACAGCCCCACAGTGCCCCCACGGCTCTGCCTTGTTCTGTACAACTGCCTTGTCCCTACAGCCCCCCACCAGCACTGGATCTGAGCCTCAGGGCTCTCCACACTGTTTTGCTCTTTTTTTTCCGCCTCTCTCTTTTTGCCAGGTGGAATCCCTAGAACCCATAAACCTCTTAAGAGGCTCTCCTCATAAAGGCCATGTCCTCATAAACCCCATAAACGTTATTCCTTAAAAGGCTGCAGAAGGAAAAAGACTCCAGGCCCAACTAGGCAGGAAGGCAGAGAAGCAGCAGAGGTTTCCATGAGCCTTCAGGCTCCAGGAATACAAACCCACCCATGTCCCTTCCAACGCAGGGGTTACAGTTTTTATAATGATTTCCACCCAATGCCCGTCCCGTCCCCGCCCCGCTTCTGCCCCGTTCTGCCCCAGGAACGCCCGTGGGGAATTGAGTCTGGGGGATTTCGGAGCTTTGAGCGGCTGCAACTACAACTCCCGGCGTGCCCCGCGCGGCAAAGGGGGCGGGGCGGGGTCTCTGCCGGCGGGGCGCGCGCACAGCCCCGCGGTGGCTGCCGGGAAAGTGATGGCGGCGACAGCGGAATCTTCGTCTTTCTGAGACGTGGCGGGGCCTGCGGTGAGCCTCGGGGGCTGCGGGGAGCACGGCTGTGGGCGGGAAGGCTGGAGGGCTCGGCAGAGTGGAGAGGAGGGGCTCGGGGGTTCCCGAGGAGGTTTCGAGGTCTACGAGGGGGTCTCGGGCGGTCGCGGAGGGGATTTGGTGTCCTGAGGGCGCTCAGAGGGGAGGGTGAAGATGCCTGAAGGGGTTTAGGAGGTCCCTGAAAGGGCTGGGGGCCTTGGAACCCTCCCGGGGAGGGGGGAGCTGTTTAAACGCCATGGCTGCACTGCGCAGGCGCCGGCGGAGTCCGCATGAGCGAACTTCAACTCCCATTAGGCTTTGCGCGGCGCCGCCATTGCCGCTCGTGCCACAGCGCCCCCTCCCGGCTGGGCGGACCAACCCCAGGGAAAGCGGGTACTCATGCTCCCCCGAACCCCAGAGACCCCCAAAACTCAGCACACAGAGACACCACAGGGAGGGAGGCCCGAGGGTCCCCTAAAGCCTATCAGTGGGGTTCAGGGGGTCCCCCAGCTCTCAGAGGAGGGGTCTTGGTGGTTCAGTGCCCCCTGTTTTCCCCCAGTGTGTCCCAGTATCCCCCAGTAACTACCCAGTGCCGCCAAAAACCCCCCAAGTGTCCCCAGTGTGTCCCCAGATACCCTTGGCCATTCTGTGAGCATGGGGGGATGGGGC
>NW_020958849.1:9724-11754 GCF_003031625.1 Empidonax traillii | reverse complement strand
TCTCATGGAATCAGGGGACCATTGGGACACTGCCCAGAGCCTTTGTGTGCCTGCACTCCTGGCCTGCAAGGATCTGCTCTCAGGAGTCCCTGGGGAGGCTTTGTCAGTGCCTGCCCTCAGTGGGGCCCAGCAATGCTTCAAGGGACTGGGAGTTTGGCTTCTGACTTCTTGAGCAGCTTCTTCAATCTTCTCTCAGTACCTCAGGATGATGGACTTGTCTCTAAACACACTGTGGGGTTCATTAAATTACAAAAAATCAAATTTTTTTCCTTCCTTCAATTGTCTACATGTCTTCAAGACTTCTACAGCTAATTGGAGTTGTTTTGTACTTTAGCTAAAGAGGAAGTTTTTAAAGTGGAAAGCACAATAATTTTTTTTTTTTTTCCTGAAGGGAGTGATTTACATAGAACCTTGGGATGCAAGAGAGTGAAGGTGCAAAGGATTTGGACACAAAGATAAGGGGGCCAAAGAAATTAGTAGCACTCAATCATTGACCAGCTTAACAGTTATCAAGGGATTACATAGCATTTACTGCAATTGAGCAGTCAATGAATTATAGATTCCCAATAACAACACTCACACCACAGTCAATTCACACCCACACCCAGGCAGAGATGTGTGGACACATCAAGATCTGGGTGTGTAAAGGTCCCTCTCCGAAATTCCCGCTTTTCTGAGTGAAACCCTCCCACACATCCCTTTGTGTTTCCCACCAGACAGGGGTCACAGCTGGAGGAGTGTTTGTTGAGGGGGATCAGAATTGTCCTTGGCATCAGCGATGCTCTTTGGAGTGTTGCAAACTGGAGGGTTCCGGTCATGGTTTTGCTGGTTCTTAGGAACTCAGCAGGAATTTTTTTCCCTCCCCTCTGCCCACTGCATGCAGAGCTGTTAAGAGGGCACTTAAGGAGCAGAAAGGAACCTGTTTTCTTGTTAAGGGCTCAGAATCTTGTCTCCTGGGAATCAGGGGTTAGGAGCTCTTTTTTTTTCTTCCCCGTTCCCTGGGAAATGTGGGGAGGATTTGGGGCTTTCTGCTGAGGCTGGAACAAGGTCAGAGGAGAACTCGTTGGTTTTTTTTGTTCTCAGCCTGGTTGCCTGCTGTGGATCCTGCTTGGATTTTCATCGGAGAGGAACTTTTTTGGAAAGGTTTTTTTTTTCCCCCTTCCCCATTCCCATTGATTTCTTTTCTTAGAGTGGTCCTTGTGCACATCAAAGGGAGAAAGAAAACTAAACCGTGCAATTCAACCAGCCGAACAGAGTGAGGTTTTTTCCCATTTTGGAAGACTTATTTTTTTTGTTTTTTTGTTTTCTCCCCTCTTTCTCTCTCCCCTTTTCCCAGTGTGTGGGGAAGGGGAGGGAAACCCATTTTCAGTTTCTCCAACACACCCCAGAGGGTGTTACCCCCACGTGGAAACGACCAGTGATTCCACAGCGCCCCCTGCTGGCCATCATAAAGAACTGCAGGCTCTGCATTTCCAGTGATCCAACAGCGCCCCCTGGTGACTGGCACAGGACACTACAAGCTCTGCATCTTTAGTGACCCAACGGCACCCCCTGTTGCCTGTGGTTAGAATTGCACCAAAGGGCACAAACGGAACTGTTTACTTTTTGTCCTTTGCTTGTTTATTGGTTGGATTTGAGGGAGATTTTTGGTGGGTATAGGAGTATTGTTTGGTTATTTTACTTGTTTTCTTTTGTTGTTTCTGCCAATACACACACACCTTTTAATAAATGGCTGTTATTTTCCTTTTCCATAATTTGTTTTCCTTGAACTGGAGCCTCTTAATTTTAGATATTTAATTACTTAGAGGGAGAAGTTTTCATCTTTTCTCATAACTCATCCTCAGCAAAACACCTGTGTCTCTTTTAAACTGGGACAGGAGCCCTGCACTGAACTTGCTGGTGAGACTCCCAAAATTGAATATGGTCAAACATTCTTCCCAGACAAAAGGTGGCAGGACAGAAAGCTCATGCTGCCCGTGGAGTGCCCAGGTGCCCCACCAACTGAACCTCAAAGCCAAAGGTTACAGGCT
>NW_020958849.1:6784-8725 GCF_003031625.1 Empidonax traillii | reverse complement strand
CTCTGGCTCAGAGCCCTCCACTTATCTTGCAGAGAGCTGGGCCTGTCCATCCACCTTCCAAAAGCACGTCCCTTGGGCTGGCTCAGGGGTTCCTGCAGTCCCTGGGTTCTTCTCTTCCTCAGCTCCAAGAAAGGAAACCAAAATCAGTGCATGACTTGAGCAGCACATCGGCCAAACCCCAACCATTCCACACTCACCATCTCAGTCCAATTGTGGTGTTTTGTTTGTTTGGTTAACATATCCTTGAGTGTTTGATGAGCACGCTCCAGCACTGCTTGACCAGTGGGGGAGTGGGGGCTCCCAGTGACATGGGAGATGCCTCACATGTTGAAAAACTCTTTTAAAGAGTGAGAAGTGTATGCTGGTCCATTATCTGTTTTTATCATTTTGGGGATGCCAAGGACTGATATTGCAGATATCAGGTGTTTGTTGACATCTTGGGCCTTCTCCTGCATGTGCTGCTGCTGCAATGGCACCAGAACACGTGTCAATGGACACATGGATGTGTTTTAACTTTCCAAATGGTGAATAATGCCTTATGCCCAATTTGCCAGATGTCAAGTGGGTTAATTCCAAGAAGGTTTTACCCCCTCAGATGGTAGAGGAGTGAGTCTCTGGTAGCTGGGGCACACAGAAATAATTGCTCTGGCTTGAGATGATGTAAGGTGGAATGTGTTTTTTGAGGGATTTTGCATTTTAGTAAATAAAGCTGTGGGGCAGCTTTGCTTTTTCGAAATTGTTTGGAACCACTGCAGTATGGGTAATGTGCCCTGTATCAGCTATTTGATCTGCCACATGATTTCCTGCTGGGATGGGCCCTGGGAGAGAAGTGCGAGAACTAATATGGATTATGTGAAATTTGTGTTTACGGTGACTAATTTCATACAGTAATGATTTGAACATATGAGCTAATTTTAATTGGGAGATATCTTTTATGGATGAATTCTCAATTCGTCAGACTGCTCCAATAACAGAGGCTGAATGGGAAACAATGTTTAAAGGCTCTGGAAATAGTGTAAATGCAGGTATGACTGCAGAGAGCTCTTACCTTGTGCGTGTCATATACCCATTTTCCTGCTCTGAGCCAGGTGACTGCTGCGTTAGACGTTCTGCCAGAACCATCTGTGAGCACAGTTCCAGCACCTGTTAGTGGAACAGGAGAATAGTTGTGTGTTAGCTCTGGCTGAGTAAGGGCTAGCAGCTGCAAAAAAGGAATAGATGGAAGGTGAACTGAAAATTGACCCCTGTAATCAGCAATGGCTAACTGAAAATCAGAGCTATGAATCTGCAATTGAGTTAGTTGAACAGTAGACAGAGGAACAGAGATAACGTCTGGATCCTTTCCCAGGAGTTTCCAAAGCTGCAATCTGCTTTTGTGGCAGAATTTGAAGAGCATCTCAGGATATGTAGGAATGCATTTGGAAAACTGGAAGCTTAAAAACCCATTCCCATAACAGAAATCTTTGCCTTTTACATCTAATTGTCCTATTACAACATAAGGCTGTTGGATACCTTTAAAAATTACTAAAACAACAGGTACCCCCCACACTTTTCTTTTTCTCTGACAGGAACTCAGTCTTTGATTTATTTCCTTTAATAATGCAAAGGCTGCTGATGTTAAGCGTCCAGGGCACGTTAAGTCTGCCTCCCCTTTCAGGAGCTGAAAGAGCGGTTTCAGGGGGTCTGTTGTTACACCTAACAGAGGCATAACCCAACTGATTAAGCCCAGTAGTGACTGCAAATCATTTAATTTGTGGATGTCAGTGGGTAAAGTAACAGTCTGGGGCTGAATAGTGGTGTTCTTAATTTGAAATCCAAGGTATTTCCATGGAACTGTCACTTGTCCTTTCCCCAGTGCAATTTCAGACCATGTGTCAATAGTGCAGTTTTCACAGACAAATGCACTTGCAGGAGTTGTCCCTCGGATTGCGCTGCCAGCAA
>NW_020958849.1:0-1171 GCF_003031625.1 Empidonax traillii | reverse complement strand
GGGCAGGGAGAGCCCATTGGAGTGGTGGGTGTGTAGGGAGCAATCACTGCTGCCTCCCTTCTGAATCACCCTCAGCACCTGGACAAGCCTGGATTTGGTTTGGTTTCCAGGAGGCCCTGCAGTGTCAAAGTGGCCCCTTGATTCCAGGAGGCTGCTCAGTGTCCCCGGGATCCTTTGGCTCCAGAATGCTCTGGAGTGTCACAGTGGTCCCTTGAGTCCATGAGGTACCCTTGGTGTCACAGTGACCCCTTGATTCCGTGGGGTTCCCCAGTGTCCCAAGGTCCATTTGGCTCCAAAAAGGCTCTGTAGTGTCACAGTGGCCCCTTCATTTCATGAGGTTCCACTGTGTCCCAGGGTTTCTTTGTTTCCAGGAGGCACCACAGTGACACAAGGGCTCCCTGGTTCCATCAGGTTCCAAAAGGTTTCGGGGTTCCCTTTTTTTTCAACAAGGCCCCACAAAATAAATGGTGCCCTGGTTCCACAAGATTTCACAGTGTCCCTGTGTTCCTTTCTTTCCATGAGGCCCTGCAGTGCCACAATGATCCCTTTGATTCCATGAGGTTGCACAGGGTCACCACAAAGCTGAGCCTACCCTGGTGAATATTTGGGAGAGATCAGGTGGAACGGGGACAAACAGGACTGGATATTTGGGGAAGGAAAAAGGGGCTTGGCCAAAAGAGAGGAAATATTTTGATGAGGTAAAAGCAGTTTCAGGGAATGCTGAAGGTGCTGAAACACTGACTGTGCAAACAATCCTGGTAACCTTTACACTGTTTCTAACCTCAAGCCGCAAAGCCCCCCAGAAGGGCTGCTCCTCACACTGAAAGTAATCTACTGCTCTTATCCCGACCTCAACCTGATCTCAAAGGCAAAGCCCAAAACCAGAACTCCAGACTTGTTTGTCCTCTAATGCCCACCCCAATCCCAAGCCTGCACTGTTAATATGAAAAGCCTTTAATCCTGGCCCAGCCCAAAACTCTTCCCCTAATCATGACCCAGACCCTGCCAGCAGAACAACAAACCTGCCAAAGTTGTGCCCAATCCCCACCCTGAGCTCTAAAGCCCAAGGCCTGAGCATGAAGCACCCCCAGAGCCCTTGGGAGCAGGGCAAGGAGCTGCAGGGCCCAGAGCAGGCCCAGGGGGTTGGCAGAGCAAGGGGAGGTGACCTGGA
>NW_020958848.1:10593-11640 GCF_003031625.1 Empidonax traillii | reverse complement strand
GCATTCGCCCTCCTCCTTGAACTTGAGAAGAAAGTGCAACGCTCTGTGGAGGGCTCTAGAGTCGAAAGAATGCAAAGGGAAACTCACTCCTAGTCGAATGGCAGTGCCTTGAAACTTGTAGTTGGAAAAGAAATGACACTGAAAACCTTCAGTCTTGGCACGCTTCTCTTTTAGAGCTATAGCGCACAGCCCGGATCTCACCTGTGCGATTGACGGTTTTGCTGGTATGTGGAGGGAAGAAGTGCAATGTTTGGTGGGGTGCTTTGTGGTTTCAAGAGAGAGAGGATACTCAGCTGTGGGTTTTTCTTTTAAGACATCTGGCATGAGCTCATCTGCCAGCCTCTCTAAGGGCATCAAGTAAGATCTGTGGGAGCCAAAGAGAAGAAAGGACTCTTCTTGTACCTTGCCGAGTTGCTGGGACTGCTCCTGCTACACGGCTGCGTTTGGCAGGGCGTTTCCCACAAGAAGGTGTTGGGTCGAGTGGGAGCCCTGCCTCACCCCCTACTGCTGTCGCTGCACCTACAAAGCCCCCGCTTTCATTTGCAGGCACTGCGAGCCCGGGGCACGGTCCGCGTTTGCCTGTCCCTGGGAGCAGAATCCTCCTTGCAATGTCCTCGTTCCCCTTGGCCCCCACCCTACTCTGCATCCACAGGGCTCAGGATATGACCGTAGAGACCAGATAGATCCCAGCTCATGAACCTCCCAATGTCCTCATGGTGGTAACTGGGCAGCCTTGGGCCAATGCTGAAGGACCTTGGGTGGGAGAGAGGGAATCATGACCGTCAGGTGTTATGTTTGCCTGGGAGCTGGACCTACGGCCGGGAAGGAGAAAGGCACAGGCTGAGAGCCTGGAGCACCCCCAGGTTCTGCACAGGAGAAAAGAGACTTTCACTGAAATAGCGCCCCAATATCTACTGGAGGATATGACCGTAAAGACAAGATAGATCCCAGCTGATGAACCTCCCAATGTCCTCGTGGTGGTAACTGGGCAGCCCTGGCCCAGTGCTGAAGGACCTTGGGTGGGAGGGAGGGAGTCACTGACCTTCG
>NW_020958848.1:6232-8685 GCF_003031625.1 Empidonax traillii | reverse complement strand
TGTTGCCATGAGGTGATGAACGGGCGCTTGTTTGGCTGCCTCTCAAGCACCACCTTATACTGCATCCTGGCCCTACGGAGTGTAACGTAGAGCTGATCGAATGGGGTGTCGGCACTGCTGGGTGGAGCGATGCTCATCCTTCCATCCACACTGTGCTGCTCCGCGGGGACACCCGCCAAGCACGGGCACTGACCAGCCCCTGCAGAGCGTGGTAGGCCTGGCCTGTCTGTGCAGGTGAGCACAGTTTATTGATAGGAAGTGACAGGGAAAGCAAACATTTGATATCCTTTTTCTTGTATCCCTTTAGTTCCATTTTACTAGCTAATGCTGTAAGAGAGGCTGTTCGTAGTATTGTATGAATGCCAACTGATAAAGTAGTTTTTTTGTATTCTATTTTAGTTTTTGATTCTCTTTGCGAGGAGTTTTTTTATTCTCACAGCAATAAAAGATTTTTTGTAGGGTGGCACTCTGAGTCAACAGTAGCGTTTCCAGTGGCTCTCTGAAGGAACACAAGTGTCCAAGGAAACCAACACAAGTGTCCCACTACTCCAGCACTGAATGAGCTTCTTCAGGCCACTTTCATTTCCTGTCTAAGTTTAATTTCCGTGGAAGGAGGTTTTGGCCTACTTTAATAGGAGTTAATTTCCAAACTGCTTTCTTAATTTTTTCCTCCGCGTTTACCTGAAGGACATTGACAAGGATCATGGAGTTTGTCACTTGGCCCTGCTCCTGTACTTTGGCAGCAGAGGAAAGGAGAGTCCAGGCTACAATCCCAGGGCGTCCATTGAAGAAGAGCTTGAAATCAAAACCACCTTCCTATTCCAGGGTTCAAGTCAATGCCCAGCATGTAGTGGAAAAGAAGTTGCTGGTGAATTTGCTGGAAAGCAGGAAAAAATAGAAAAGTACACAGTTACATACAAGTACAGGCAAGTACTATTCTGACTAGACTAGAAAAGCCCCGCCAGCCCCTCCTCCCTCAATCTGTACCTCAGTTTCCCCACCCTGAGCAGCTCTTGGGGACCTGAGGGGTGGCATCATCCCGCCCCAGCACCACCCCCTCGAGTTCCTCTCCCCCACCAAGCTCGGGGGCTTTTCTTGAGGCTGTGGTTGGCTGCTGTGCCACCCCCATGCTGGGACCACCAAAAGAGGAAAGAAAGCCCTGAGCCTCTGTCTCTCAAGAGAAGGTGGTGCACAACCCATGGCACTCCACAAAGAGCAAAGGTGCAAAGCACCTTTGAACTGGCAGGTATCTTTCCCCATTCTGAATCCTAGATGTAAAAGTAAAAAAAACTCTAAACCTAACCCTAACCCACATCCAAAACCGAACTCTAACCCTAACCCTACCCCTAACCCCTAACCCTAAAGATGACCTTAAAGCTAACACTAGCCCGAACCTCTAACCCCAAATCCGGAACCAAATCCTAACCTGAACCCTAACCCTAAACAGAACCCTAACACTACCCTAACCCTAACCCGAACCCTAACCCGAACCCGAACTCTAACCCGAACCCTCACCGTAACCCTCACCCAAAATCTAAACCTAAACCTCACCCTCACCCTAACCCTAACCTGAAACCTAACCCGAACCCAAAACCTCACGAAAACCCTGACCCTATCCAGAAACCTAACCCTAACTCGAACCCTAACCCTAACCCTCACCCACACCCTCACCCTCACTCTCATCCTCACCCTAAATTGAACCCTAAACCTCATCCTCACCCTAACCCTCACCATAACCTTCACCATAACCCTAACCTGAACCCTAACTCGAACCCTATACCTAACCCGAACCCTAACCCGAACCCAAACTCCAACCCTCACCCACACCCTCAACCTCACAATCACCCTAACCCTCATACTAACCCTAAACCTAAACCTTACCCTCACCCAAACTCTCACCCTCACCCTAACCCTATCTGTCACCCTCAACCACACCCTCACCCTCACCCTCATCCTAACCCTAACCCGAACCCTAACTCAAACCCTAACCCTAACCCAAACCCTACTCCGAAATCTAACCCTACCCCTCACTCTAACCCTAATCCTAACATGAACCGTCACCCTAAACCTCAACCTCACCCTCACCCAAACCCTCAACCTCACCCGAACCCTAACCCGAACCCTAAACCAAACCCTAACCCAAACCCGAATCCTCACCCTCACCCAAACACTCACCCTCACCCTCCCCTTCACCCTAAGCCTTTCCCTCACCCTAACCCTCACTCTCACCCTATTCCTAACCCGAACCGTCACCCTAAACCTAACCTCACCCTAAACTGTCTCAGTTTAATTGAGACAAGGGTCTTTTGCTGAGGATGGATTAGGAGAAAAAGACCCAAACCTTCTTCTCTAGCAATTTTAGATTCGAAATTAAGAGGCTCCGATTGAAGGAAAGCAAATTATGGAAAAGGGAAAAAGGAAAAATAACAGCCCTTTATTAAGTATGTGTGTAT
>NW_020958848.1:0-1872 GCF_003031625.1 Empidonax traillii | reverse complement strand
CGGGGAGCGTTGGGTGGAACCTGGGAAGGGAATGCCGGAAATCCGACAGGGATCGGCTGTAGCCCGGCAGTCCTGCAGCGACCGGTCGTGACCGCGCGGAGAAGGGGCAGTGAGCGCTGGGCTCCCGCTCTTACTTCCAGCCTTTGCCTGGCCAAGTGCATCCTCCGGGAGGAGCGGGCTCTGCTGTTTCCTGCCCCTGCCAGGCAACAGGGAGACCCGTCTAGAGGGGCTCCTGTGTCTGACTCGAGCAGGTCTCCCAGAGCCTCTGCCAGGGATGGAGTCTCTTGCCACAAGGAACTGCGATGCCGAGAAATTCCTCTCCTGCTCTTGCCACACCGCACTGGGAGAGAGCCCTGGACTTGGGAACACCTGCTTTTGCTGAAGGAGACGACCCCCCACACGTTGCTGCATGGGATCCTGATGTGGCACTGCCACAGCTTCCTGGGAACCATGGCTTGGGCACCGGTGTCTCGGGGACAGTAGCTGCTGGGCCACCTACTCCTGGCAATGCCTCCCTGCAATGGCCTGGGCTCCCACTCTTCCTTGCAGCCTTTTCCTGCCCATGTGCATGTTCAGCCAGGAGCGGGCTCTGCTGACAGCCGCAGCTCCAAGGGAGCAGGAACTCCTATCGACAGAGGCTTCTCCATCTGCAGGCCAGCGGGTCTCACCGACACTCTGGGCAAGATGAAGGCTGTGACCAGAAGTAACACAGGTGTGCAGGAGATATTCCCTTTCTTGGTCGTCCACGGATAAATAGAGCACCCTGGAGATGGGAACAGCCAGCCTTGACTCTGGAGGAACTCCAGAAGTGCGTGGAGCCTCTACCCCTGGGGCAGCATCCTGAGAGCCATGGATTGGGCACTGGTGGCTCCAGGACTCTTTCAGTTGTGCAACTTGCTGCTGCCAATGCCTTCCCTCCAGCCTGAAGCTCGCTTATGGCTTCTATGCTTTTCCTTGCCAGTTGCGTTCTCGGGCATGACACAAGTCTCCTGACAGCTGTGGCTCCAAGGGAGCTAAGAGAGAGCACTCCCTGTGGACAAGACTCCAGCAGATCTCCCAGAGGCTCTGCCAGGGATGGAGTGCCTTGCCAGAAAGTAAATGTGGTGCAGAGATCTTCCTTCTCCTGCTCCTGCCTTACTGGTTCAGGAGAGAGCCCTGGACCTGGGAGACCTGCCTTTGCACTGAAGGATCTTGTGCAGCAATGTATAGAAAGTAATCTCATACTGCACTGCCGGAGCGTCGAGGGAGCAATGGATTGGGCACTGGTGGCTCCGGGACTCTTTCAGCTGTGCAACTTGCTGCGGGCAATGCCTTCCTTGGACCTTTTCTAGGCTGGGGAAATTCCAACCTTTCCCTTGCCAGGTGCATCCTCAGAGATGAGAGGGGTCTCCTGATACCTGTGGCTCAGAGGGAGAAGGGAGACCTGTGCACAGGGATTCCTCTGTCTGGAGTGCGACAGCTCTCCCAGAGGCACTGGGAGGGATGGAGTGTCTCTCTGCAAGGAAACCGGGTGCGCAGATATTTGTCCATCACTGCTCCTGCACTACTGGCTCCAGAGAATGCCCTGGAGACGGCAACCTCTGCCTTTGCTACAGGGAGATCTTAGGGTGAGGGTGAGGGTGAGGGTTCAGGTGAGGGTGAGGGTGAGAGGTGAGGGTGAGGGTGAGGTTGAGGGTTAGGGTGACAGTTAGGGTTAGGGTTAGGGTTAGGGTAAGGGCTAGGGTTAGGGTGAGAGTGAGGGTTAGGGTTAGGGTTAGGGTGAGGGTGAGGATTAGGGTTAGGGTGAGGGTTAGGGTGAGGGTCAGGGTGACGTTTAGGGTGATAGTTCGGGTTAGGGTGAGGGTTAAGGTTAGGGTGACGGTTAGGGTGAGG
>NW_020958847.1:10580-11773 GCF_003031625.1 Empidonax traillii | reverse complement strand
ACACTGGTGACATCACAGTGACACTGGTGACATCATTAGGGACATTGGTGACTTCACAAGGACAAGGGTGGCATCATAGAGACACCAGTGACATCATCGAGGACACTGGTGACACCATAGGGGACAGTGGTGACATCACAGGGACAGTAGTGACATCATTGGGGACATTGTTGACATCACAGGGGACAGTGATAACACCGCGGAGACACCAGTGACATCAACAGGGCCATCTGTGACATCACAGGGGACATCAGTGCCATCACAAGGCCAGGTGTGACAACACAGAGACACTGGTGACATTATCAGTGGCACTGGTGACATCCCAGGGGATAGTTGTGACATCACAGAGACATCGTGACATCACTGGGGACCAGTGACCTCACAGGGGACTCCTGACAAGAAAGGGACAGCTGTTATGTCACAGGGCTATTGGTGACATCACAGGGGACTGTGGTGACATCACAGAGATACCAGTGACATCATCGGGGACCAGTGATATCCAAGAAACAACAGAGGGACAGCAATGATGTCACAGGGACAGTGATGACATCAAAGGTGTCTAGTGACATCACAGGGACATCGGTCACTTCACAGGGACATGGTGGCACTGCTGGGGACAGTGGTGATATCCCCGGGACAACAATGACATCACTGGAGACCAGTGACATCACAGGGGACTGCTTACAGAAATGTGAAAGCTGTGATGTCACTGGGACATTGGTGACATCAAAGGGGACAGTGGTGACATCATAGAGGAACCTGTGAAATCATAGGTGACTGTTGCCATCAAAGGGAAAGCTGTGATGTCACAGGGACATCAGTGACATCACAGGGACATGGTGCTACCGTTGGGGACAGTGGTGACATCACAGAGACAGCAATGGTATCCTTGGGGACCAGAAATATCAGTGGGCCTGGTGACAGGGACATCGATGACATCACAGGGGACCTGGATAACAACACAGAGACACCAGTGATATCACGGGGGACATTGGTGACATTACAGGGACAGCAGTGACATCATTGTGGACCAGTGACATCACAGAAGACTGGTGAGAACAAAGGGGCAGCTGTGATCTCCCAAGGACATCAGTGACATCATTGGGGACATTGGTGACTTCACAAGGACAGGGGTGACATGTCAGAGACACCAGTGATGTCATTGGTGACACTGGTGACATCACAGGGACAGC
>NW_020958847.1:7596-8621 GCF_003031625.1 Empidonax traillii | reverse complement strand
CAGCACAAGGTGGGGCTTGAGTGGCAGCCAAACAGCGCCCGTTCATCCCCTCATGGCAACAGTCTGGGCGTGCCCCACTGGAGGGCAAGGGGCCAACGACCCCTGCCCACATCATCTTCCTCTCCATCACCTTCCTCAGCCCTAGGGATGACCTGTCCCATTGTGTTCCAAGGGGATTTGTATCTCTCTCGCAGAGTGGAGCCAAGCCAAGGAGGAACTCAGCTCTGACAATGGGGGACATCCAGTTGACTTTGCTAAAGGCACAATGGGCCTTACAGTGAACAATAAAGTCACATTGTACAATATTCTGGTTGGTTTCACACCCCAATATAATCGCTTTCTCACCCCTCTATGCTCCACTGATCATCTAAATCAAAAGTACCACCCTTACACCATGGCAACCATTCTGCATTCTCATTGATACAGTCGGTTACCATGGCAACCATTCTGCATTCCTACTGTTACCTTGGTTACCATCGCAACCATTCTGAAATCTCATTGTTATGGTCAGTTACCATGGCAACCATTATACATTTCCATCTCCAGGGTGGGTTACCATGGTAACCATGATGCATTCCCATTGTTACATCAGTTACCACGGAAACCATCTGTAACAAACAGATACTTTATGAATGCCAAAGATTATGTTTCTCCATTGTTTCTTCATCAAAATCTTCCTCTCAAACTTTCTCTGTCAGCTCTCTGCAGAGACAGAGAAAAAAAAGGGCAGAAAACTGCTACTCGCCCACACACGCACCAGCTCAGGGGAAAGGTAGCATGGTGGTACCTTTTCTCTGCTTCTAGAAGTAATCACAAGTATTCTATAAGTTTTTTTTATTTTTTCCTTTGTCTCTGCATCTCTTAGCAATTAATAAAATCAGGATTTTGGTATCAACAGATAACCTGCGTGTGTCTTACTTTTGCTCAAAGGAATATTCAAATCTGAAGTTCTTTCTGCAATATTTCAACAGATTGTAACACGAGACCATGGAAAAGTAGGAGAAAAGGGAGAAGGGTGGAAAAGG
>NW_020958847.1:6198-7575 GCF_003031625.1 Empidonax traillii | reverse complement strand
CATGGGGGTCTTTGGGTACAGAAGAGTTGGGAAAAGGGGTGGTCACCTTGAGCTCCCAACTTAATGTGAGGTGTGGGGGCTGCTGGATCCAATCTCAGCCTTGGGTTATGCCAACACTTTCAGTTTGGAGGAATTACAGAGGTGGGACTGAACCACTTTTGTCACCAAGGTTTTAAGGATGGCAAATCAGATCTATTGATAGAAATGAATTATTTAGGGTTACAAATGATCAGACAAAACACTTTCATCAGAATTTTTTACTGAAACACTAAAACTACCATTAGTACAGGAGAAGATAGGACAGTGCTCTACACTAAAGCAACTGTTGAAGCAATTCTACTCAAGCTGGCACCAAAGAAGGAATTATGAATTAGAGAGGGATGGAACTCCCCCAGACCAACGCTCGGGGGGAGATCTCTGCTCTCAACCTCCAGCACTGACCTTGGGGGGTCCCAGCCAAGGCAGGAATCTCCACACACCCCCCAAGAAGGGTTCTGTTGGCACAACCTGCCCCTGGCAAATGGGACTGGCCCTTCCTGGTAGAAAGGGATGAACTGACAGTCACTGGACTCCAGGGGTTGCCTCACCATCAGGGGGGTCATTCGGGGTGGGAGCAGCAGATGAAGCTCTTCTCACAGTTGGGGTATTTGTAGGGCTTCTCTTATTGGTGGGTCCGTTGGTGTCTGGTCAAGGTAGAGCTCCGACTGAAGCTCTTCCCACACTCCCCACACTTGTAGGGCCTCTCCCCGGTGTGGATGCGCCGGTGGGTGGTGAGGTTGCTGTTCTGTTTGAATCCCTTCCCGCAGTCAGTGCAGCGGAAGGGCCTCTCCTCTGTGTGTGTCGTCTCATGCAGGAGGAGATGTGAGCTGGTCTGAAACCTCTTCCCACATTGCAAGCACTTGTAGGGCCGTTCCCCAGTGTGGATGAGCTGGTGGGTGCGGAGGTGGGAGCTGTTCCTGAAGCTCTTCCCACATTCCCCACACATGTAGGGTCGTTCCCCAGTGTGGATGTTCTGGTGTTGGATCAGGGCAGATCTCTGCCTGAAGCTCTTCCCACATTCCCCACACACGTAGGGCCGTTCCCCAGTGTGGATGCGCTGGTGTTTGATCAGGGCAGATCTCTGCCTGAAGCTCTTCCCACATTCCCCACATGTGTAGGGCCGTTCCCCAGTGTGGATGTGCTGGTGGGTGAGGAGGGTGGAGCTCCGGCTGAAGCTCTTCCCACATTCCAAGCACCTGAAGGGCTTCTCCCTGCTGGGAGGCTGCTCAGGGACCACCAGCTCGGAGCTCCGGCTCAAGCTCCGGCCGCCTTCCCGGCACAGGACGGCTCTTTCCTCCTCACAGCTCCCTGGGCTGGCTTTGCAGCCCCTCCTCCGGG
>NW_020958847.1:0-1870 GCF_003031625.1 Empidonax traillii | reverse complement strand
GTGCGCGCGCCCCGCCGGCAGAGACCCCGCCCCGCCCCCTTTGCCGCGCGGGGCACGCCGGGAGTTGTAGTTGCAGCCGCTCAAAGCTCCGAACTCCCCCAGACTCAATTCCCCACGGGCGTTCCTGGGGCAGAACGGGGCAGAACCGGGGCGGGGACGGGACGGGCATTGGGTGGAAATCGTTATAAAGACTGTAACCCCTGCGTTGGAAGGGACGTGGGTGGGTTTGTATTCCTGGAGCCTGGAAGTTCATGGAAACCTCTGCTGCTTCTCTGCCCTCCTGCCTAGTTGGGCCTGGAGTCTTTTTTTCCTCTGCAGCCTTTTAGGCAACAACGTTTATGGTGTTTATGAGGACATGGCCTTTATGAGGAGAGAGGCTTTATGCAGAGAGATCTTTTATGATGAGAGCTCTATCATGAGGTGTATGGGGTGTATGAGGACAGAGCTTTTATGACATTTATGGTGTTTATGAGGGCAGAGCCTTTATGATTGTTGCCCCTTCTGAGGTGCAAAGGCTTTATGAGGACAGAGCCATTATGAGGTTTGTGGCATTTATGAGAACATCTCCTTTATGATGACAGCCCCATGAGGAGGTTTATAGACCCTATGAGGACAGGGGCCTCATGAGGCCTTCACTGTTATGAGGTGAAGGAGCTTTTTGATACTGGAGCCTTTATGAGGTTTCTGGCATTACTGAGGTCATGGGCTTTATGATGAGAGCCCCATGGTGAGGGGTATTGGCTTTGTGAGGCCAGTGCTTTTTAAGGCTGCACATTTAAGGGGTAGATGGTTCTATGAGCCCAGAGACGTTCTGAGGCTGCTCCATTGTGAGGTGGGATGGGCTTTCTGAGGACATGGCCTTTACGAGGAGAGATTCTTAGGAGGTTTGTGGATTCTCTGGATGCAACCTGGCAAAAAGAGAGAGGCTGGAAAAAAAGGGTAAAACAGTGTGGAGAGCCCTGAGGCTCAGATCCAGTGCTGGTGGGGGGCTGTAGGGACAAGGCAGTTGTACAGAACAAGGCAGAGCTGTGGGGGCACTGTGGGGCTGTGGCTCTGACTGCAGCCAAACCCCCCCATCCCAGAGGAAGGCAAAGGGCACACAGAGATCTCAAAATCTCCAGGTCAATGTGGATTGTATTTAAAAAAACAAAATCTGAGAACACCAAAAAGGACCTTGATCGAAACCTCTGCTGTGAAGCCAAGGGCTTTCACCCATGGCTGTTGCCTCGTTCCTCCAGCTGGAAGGTCTGGGATGAGGGGAGATGACTGTGTGGCCAGACAGGTCTTTGGGCAGATGTGACACCCGGCCTTTCCACGGAGCAACCAGGATGGCCCAACCCTGCACAGCCCCCCCAGAGCCTGGCAAGTTGCTTTGCAAGAGGAAAAACCAACAGTGGTGTCACCCTGAGAGTTTCTCTTGTCTCAGCCTCTGCTGCCATGTGGTGGGGCAAGAAGAGGCGGGTGGCACAGGCAGGGCCAGCAATGCCTGTCCCGCTCCTGCCATGGTGCCCAGGTGGGCTCCCATGGGACAGCAGGTGGCAGGAATTGTCAGATACCCCTGCCCTGGTTGGGCAGAATTGTTTGGGAATCGGTATTATCTTGTTTGGGTTTATAATCACACAGCAAAATGGTCATTATTCTATCAATATGTATGTGTGTATATCTATGTACATTTAATTTTGAGAGCAGAGCAGTGCTGTTTTGAAACTCATCTTTCCTATAAAGGAATTTCTCTCCTAACAATAAAGGCCTTGATGATTTGTATGCCCCGTGCCTCTCCTTTCAGCAGGGCTTCAGAGTCCCAGAGGCATCAGGACGGGCCCTCCGGCTTTTGCAAGGTCTGCTGTGCTCAGGCTCCACCAATCCTTTG
>NW_020958846.1:0-11781 GCF_003031625.1 Empidonax traillii | reverse complement strand
GGTTATCTATTAATGTCCAATTATAAAGGAATTTGTAATGAATGTTTTCAACTAGATGGTAGCCGGTGTCCAATTGTATGCTTCTTGTCACGGGACCCTGAGTAGAGATGTTATAAAAACCCTGGACGATTGCAATAAAGCGGACATATTTGTGATCTTATAGATCTGTGTGTATGTCCGGTGCCTCTCCGTCAAAAATATTCTCATAAATCAAGCTAAGTTACTTCTTTCTCTTATCAGAATACAAGGAGACTATGGGATTTGGAGAAATGTTCTGTTAAACAGAATTATTTAAATTTCTCAGACTGGAAGACCTCAAAGAGCACAGGTCTGTCTAGCAGTAGCAGTGTAGTATCCTACGTTATCAATCCAGGCATACCACATAAGAACAGATTGATCTTCTAACAACAAGAACCTCTGAAAACCCAGCAAAGAACAATCAAAGGAAGACAAGTAAAGCAGAATAGTTTAGTGTGTTTTGTAAAACTATGTTGATGCATATCGTGATCTGAAAAGAATAGAAACTAAAGATGTTTTAGAAAAGTTGCTGTGTGTGGTGGTACCGAAAACAGTCTGGTTGCCAATCGTCAGTCATCAGCCCCTTCAGTTTCCAGTGGAAGATTAAAAGGAAATAGGATGCTTTTCTGCTGTACTGCATACAGTCCTGGTAGATCAGGATGTCTTTTTTCTTGGATACTTAAATCTAGATTAATTATGAGTCTGATGTTCCATGTGTTTTCATAGAGAAGAAAGTAATTAATGACTATTAAATGGTTGTAGTATGAGGCTAAATTAAACAATGTCTTCCCTTCCCATGTTTAGATAAGATAGGTTATGAGAAGTTAACTACAGATGGAATATGACAAATGCTGTCATACAATTTCCTATTGCTTTCCTTATGGCATGTCTTCTGAAGTAACTTCTAAGTAGTTTCCCCTTTCTCTTAAGGTAAAAAATCTTACTATATCTTTTTGCGTAGTAGAAAAGGAGGCAACATTTTTATAAAGTGGCTAAAAAATTAAGTATTCCTCTGGAAACTCCTTTTAGTAAAACAAAGAATACAGTTAAAAACTTTCAAGGATTTCTGAATTTCAAAATTTCAATTAGATCAGGTACTCATTGGAAATAAATTGGCTTTTTAATTAGCCTTTTGCAGAGACTGTCAAATCAGCTGTGTGTGAATTCCAGCCTGTCAAATGCTTGCAAAGGGTTCACTTAGAGTGTTTACAGATCACTCTTCACGACCTGAAAGCAGTTCCAGAAGCCTCATGGCAGGTATCCTAACCACTGCTTTGGCCAATCAGAACACCTAATACAGCTCAGTGAATGACTGAAAACCATTACTGATTTTTGGAATTTGTCAGTAGGAAAACAAATCAAAGCAAAAATATCCACAAAACCAAAACTGTGCTCCACAGTGTGTTTCCAAAAGAACTAATAATTATATAGACAGCAAAAGGCTGTTCTCTAACATTTATTGCCTAAAATAGCAGATGTACTTGCAGGGTAGACCACTGAAAATTCTACTTTACTGGGAAAAATCTGTAGTTCTTTTTCCTTCTTGAATTACATCTTGAACCATAGAAGTATTAAAAAACCCAGGCATCTTAGAGAGCAGTCGTAACACCTGAAATCTCTGCTTTGTGCTGTGGTTTCTTTTTAGAGAAAATAAATATGGTTTGGAGGGGGTTTTTTTGGTGTTGGTTTGTGGGTTTTTTTCTGGTTGTTGTTGTTTTGGTTTATCTTTTTTTTAAGTTTTCAAGAGATTGGACAGATTTTTTGTTACTTTGTGAACACTTTATTCTGATACTAGAACTTAAAATTCCTTGAGGACCTACTTGGATCAGGATGACGTGAAGAACAAGATACTCAGCTCAGGCTAAATTGTACCACAGGTAAACACAATTAGTGAAAATTTAGAGTTTTAATTCTGGCTATTCTACTTCTGCAAAAACTTCCATCTTTAAGTGTAGATAAACACCCAAAACTCCCTGTGCCAACTGCTGAAAAAAATCCAAATGCATGGTGCACATTTAGAGACTGGATCCAAGATATATTCACAGAGACACTTCTTCTTGCAGTTTCTCTTGCAAATGTAAAACTTACTAAAGTGGCTGTAGCTTCAAACCTTTCAGACAAACCTCTCTTTCATTTTGATGGAACTGTAAGACAACACACACAACGAAGTTTGAATAGCTACAGCTTTTCTGACTTCTTTTTACTCACTGAGCAGTGACACACCAGTTAAATTCTCTTCCTCCTTTACTTTTCTTCCCACTCTCCCCCTCCCCCCAGCTTATTGAATATGCAATGAAAAGCTAATTGGCAGAGAGCCATTCTGGCAAGCTGCGTGATGTGTTCAGCAGTTTGTTTGATTTATACCATTGGAAGTTGCCAAACTTTTTGTCATTTGGTTTAATATAATGTTGTGCCTTTAACAATTTTTCCTTCCATAAAGGATTTTTATTTTGCTCAGTAGGATTGTAATTTGAAGGTATAATTAGCATCTTGTTAATTGTCGATAATTACACATCATTCAAAGAGCTCTTGCAAAGGACATGCGATTCATTTAACGGAACTTCCTCGAGCTGGTGTTCAGAGGTCCCTAATGAGCAAAGAATAGAGCAGGAGTGAATCTAATAATGTAAATTGAAAATATGAACACATATAAGCAATCTAAATTTAAATTCAAGACAAGACAATGACATGAATGAACCCCTCTGCTATCAGGAGATGCACAACAGTGTGACTTAACAGCCTCTATGTTAAAAAAAAATTAAAGAAACAAAGGAAATAATGCTCTGATGATAATTTTCAAGCAAATTTTCTGGCAACGTTTATACAAAAGTAACATAACATAGAATATTACAGCCAATGTAATGATGAAAATTAATAATTGCTTACATCCTAATGGTCTTTACCACTGCAGTGACATTCTGTGATGTGTAACCACAGCACAATTTGATTGTTTCTGCTCTTACCATAGCAATTTTAAGGTCCTCATTTAGGAAAGTGGGCTCCATTGAGAGAAATCAATCATATTGCTGTAGTAAATTTGGCAGCCTTGCATACTTACAACCTGTTTCATATCAAAACAGCATAATGGTGCAGATCCCTATGAAAGAATAACTGGGTTTTCTCATTCCTTGGCAGGTAAAACTCTCAGTGGATCAGTGAAATCAGAGGAAATTTTATCTTCTCCTTCAGGCCTATCAGTCTGGAACATGCAGAGCTGGAATAAACCCCTCATTTTGGGGTAAAAGGATTTTGTCATTTACACTATCTCCAAGTTACCCCACAAAAGAAACAAGCATGCAGTAGCCTTCCTTAGAAGTTCTTGTTTTTGCTGTGGCTCAGCAAAGGGAGAACATCTCACAGTGTTTTATCTCCCCTCCAGCCATGCTACGGGGTTAATACTCTAAGGTTGATACTCTTATTTGCCTTACTGCCATTGTCATCTCCTTGGACCCGAGGGGGAAACAGACACTGTGGCAGAGTGGGAAACAAGCTCGAAGGGGGGAATCCAGAAGTGTCCATGTAGGTCTTAGATAATGCCATCATCTGCTTTCAGTTTACCCAGAGGCCAATATGAAAGCCTGTGGGATCAAATCCCAGAGAGTTCCATATGCTGAGAGACAGGGTAAGGTCACTCGGTCAGCTGAAGATCAAAGCAGTGCAGGACAGCATCTCTTGCATCTCTTGTTTCCCATGCTGAGCTGCACACTTCTCAAACATAGGCGGGGTTGCTGTGTCCAGGAATTACCATAACCTCTGCTTGAACTGTTTGACTTTGCCCCACCTCACCAAGGGAGAGCTCAGCTGACTCCAGCTGCATTAGCTCCAACTAAGTTTTTTGTTGGGAAACTGCTTGCTCCCAATATTTCCATTTGAACACAGTTCATTTTCTCCACCCATATGGATGACTTCAGACATTTTCTTATTAGATCTTCTCTTTGTTGTTACATGACTATGGTGGAGCTTTTCCCTTAACCATCTGTCTTTTTGAATATTGTCAGGTGTTCATGCTAGGACAAGTTTTGCTTCGTATTCCTCAGACCCTTTCCAATCAGTTCCTTTTCTACTTGACACAGAGCTGCAGCAGCTGGTTGCCAAAGCACTCCATCACCTTTGTTAATAATCAGATTTTACCTCTCCAGTAAAGAACGGACAAGAGCGAGGATTTAAAAGAGATTAGCCTTTAACTGAACTAGAGGGGACTACAGGTATCTTTGGCTTATGTGAAAGATTCAAAAGTTTTTTTGTCTTGAGAGTATTAACATTTCCTTCTAACGACTCTATTAAACAAACATATTTAAATTCTTGTACCATCTTTCTGATATTTTCCTTAATCCCCGAGATTCTATTGCATAGTATGATTGTCAAAAATTGTGTTTCTTACAACGTAATATGATGTTTAACTAAGAGCTCTTGACAATTTCAGTAGAATTTTCTTTTGTTTTACTCTTTTTAGTAGTCATCTTACAAAATGTGTACAACTTAAGAGAAAAAGTGACAAATCAGCATACAGTATTAGGACTAATAATGTATTAATAATCTGTTTGAGTGGGATGTCACAGATATCACTGCACTCATGGCAAACAAGTCTCCTCAACCTTACTACTTCAAATTTAAACTGTCTTCAATGTGGCAAAAGCCAGATAAGGAAATCGTTCCACCTTCTCCTTCAGAACTGACTTCAAGAGTTGTAAGTAATTGACTTATTTATTTACATTATTTATTCACTTTTCTGTTAAATGGAAGATGCTGGTTTCAACCAGAATAAAGGGGAAACCTACACCCTCAAGCTCCAGGCAGTGCCCAAGGCATAGGGCCTTAGATAAGGAGCTGCCAAACACATGAGCATTCATTAGTCTCACTCTACTGATAATGATGTGGCCCAGCTAAGTGCCTGCAGATGCGGCTGTGGGAAGGAGACCACTTTTGGTCAGTGAAGAGTCAGGAATCAAAAACTAACGTCTCCCACCTATTGCAGCCTGGTACAGGCAACCCTCACTGTTCCCACTGCAGGCTCAGCAGGATCCAGCAGCAGGTAGACAGCTCAGGGTGTGAGTCAGGAGGCCTTGTCTCCCAGGGCTTGGCTGTGGGATATGGGAGGCCTTCTGAAGTGCTCAGGAGCTCAGGTCTGCTTAGTTGTGTAAGGCAGTGAGGTGCTTTTCCACTACTGCGTGCAGTAGCACAAAGCCTGTTGCCACTTTCTCACCTTGGCTGCCATGGGGGACCATGTGTGGAGTGCCTGGTCCTGTTTCTTTACTCTAATAATGGAAGTTTGGGGAAGGGAACAAAGGGAACACACATGTGGACTGCCAGGGTTAATTGTCAATACCTGCTCCAGTTAATTCAGATTTTTGGTGTTTAATTTGCTATTTTTCCCCATTTAGGACTGACACCAATGTGCCAGGAAGGGATGTGACCTCCCATTTATTCATGCCCTGCTAACCCATGTACATCTGCTCTGGAAAGCCCTGATTGTGACTTATGCCTCATTTTTGATGAAAGTAAATAAAATTTAGTGTTAAATATTTGAAGCACTATTTCAGTGACCTCGATCCTGTCTTCCAGTTAGGGTTCTAATTCCGTTTGCATTTAATACACCAAAAAAAAAAAAAGAGCAGGTGATGTTGGAAAGAAACCTCATCCTGTGCAGGCAGAAAAGTCTAGAAATGCTGCAGGTGCCCTTGTTGCAAATTTCTGAAAAAACTCATGTATATGGCCACTGAAAAAAAAGGCAACACTACCCTGAAAGAGATTCACAGTCTTAAAAGAGAGAAAGATATAGTGCACTGAAAGTGTCCTACTGCATCTACAGTAGGACTCAAAGTTGTGTACCCCAGTCTCCCGATGATGCTTAAACAATTCATGACTGCATGTTGCCAGAGACAGCATAGTTGTTTTACAATACATGTTGAATGAAAATGAAGGACTAAACACACCAGTAGAGAATTTAGCTTCCACCAAATGATGGGATGTTTCCTGTTGTATTAACAAGATCTGGGGCCTCGAAAGAACAATTTAAAAGACACATTATCAGGTTTTTTTTCAGGCTCTTACCACTTCTTCCAATCCTACCTTTGGGTATTTCTTCTCAAGGATAAAATTACTTTCAGAATGTTATCTGTCATTATCCCTATTATGAGACATAATGTGTTTCATATTCTCACTAAAATTAAAGAGAAGATGGAAGGCAGATAGTATAATACAGTTCAATATCACTAAGAGATGAAATGGTATATATATGGGTACATGGGGAGAGTTTTGGCTAAATTTGTTTTTTTGTTCATAGTACCCTGTAGACCAATCCACAAAATTGCATCTTTTACTGGCCCAGCCTAGTGCCAAGCAATTCTCTTTTCTGTTATCTTTACCTCATTTCCTAATGATTCCTCAAGTGTTCTGCTCAAATTAAAGTCTGATACTATATTCTTTTGTTAAACCTTTTTACAAAGTATATTTATAATATAAATCAATGCAATGAAACCACCTAATAATGAAGGCACAATATATACACCTAGAGATCCATTTTTAAGCTCTTCAAATTCATATAAAGAAAAGGAATGCAAATAAGGCTGTGGATAGTCTTGTCTTTTATCTGTGTGTGTCTCACATATCTTCCCTTTATCTCATAGTGCTCCATTTTTGGGTTTACTTTTTTTCCATCCTGAATTCAATCAAACACATAGTGTTAAGAACAGGACTATCAGCAGATGTCATTTAACTAGATCAGCAAAGATTTCTGATTTTTCCTGTTCTCCATGCAAGATTGATAGACTTAAATCAGATTATTTTTATATGTTAAAAGTATGAAAGAAAGAGAAACAAGTATAAAATATTCAGAAAAAGCAACGGAAGAAAGAGCTGATAAACTTGTGCAAGACACTGTGAGTGGAATGGAATGGAAGAGCAGAATTCAACACTTTTTTTACAACAGAAAAAAATAGCAAGGAAACAACCACCACAGAAATCTAATGAAAAAAAAATAAATTAACAAAGGTATCAGCAGACACTATGTAATTTATCTAGCAAAATAGATAATTTTTATTTGGCTACTTTGTAGCTGGATGTTCTTGGAAACAGAATGCAGATAGTCAGGCTGTTTATTTGGAGATCTAATAAACTGTGTATTCTGGTCATGTATCTTCTTCAGCTCTATTATATTCTCAGTGGTTGTTACCAATTCATTGAACTTTGTCACACATCCCATTAGAATTAATATTTTTCTTAAACCTGATCTTCCTTGACCACCTGAAAAAAAACTCTTTAAAAAAACAAACAAAGAAAGATTTAAGCTGAAATGCTTCAAAAGCAAATGAACAAAAGTCTCCAAACTGAATATCATGGTTCTTACTGCAATCTTGTGGGGTTTTCCAGAATTATTTTGGAACATGTGGTTTTGGCCATGCTGCCTGTTTAAAACATGTAGAATACATATCACCAATGGGGAATATATAAAAAATTCTGTGAATTTAGATTCTCTGTGGAGACCCTCAGCTATACTGTAAAAGCTTTCTGACTGCTGGACCTTCTATTCCAAGCCCACCTCAGTCCTACAGAGAGCATTGTACAACCCAAAGCTGCAAGAGCTATGTGACATAGAACCCACAGAGCACATGCAATATTTGGGGTGTCCTCATCTTCTTCTCAATTTCCATCATGAGCAAAAAGCTTATAGCAACACCATATTTTTGGTTGTTTTACTCTACTTTTCTGTCTAAGATAAGATTAATATGAGTAATATTCTTTGATAAAGAAAACTGAATTATTTTTTTTTAAATCCCTGAAAGTTGCCTCAGTCTCCAGAGGTTTCTCTCGCAATGTCACCTGTAACATTCTCTGTTTTCCAGGATTGTTGAATCATCTTTCCTCTGTGATGCTTTATGAATGTGTATGCAGCATACTGTAGCAGTATACATGTACACGTTCCCACATCTCTAAAGGAAAAATGAAAATAACTATAGTTAAAGCTGTCATATCAACTACAGAAAACATATACTTAGAAAGTGAAAGAGATTTATTTTGTAAGGCAGATATACGAAAGTCTTTCCCTTATACATATCACCTATGACTTCAGTGCTGGGTAATATGTTAATAAGTCTTCCTTGGTGGAGACAAGCTGCCAGGAAGAGCTCAAGTCACCAGACAGTAACAAGTATGCCTCAGGCTGTTAGAGCAGCAAAATTCTCAAAGATACCGAGAATGTGTTTACCACTGGTCAGGATTAAGACTAACAGTGTTAAAAATAATGTCCTCCTCAATTAAAACAGATCTCAGAAGATGAGAAAGCCCCTCTACAAAGCTGGGGTTACATTTCTACTGCATCATCCTCTGTGAGAAGTAAACCCTCACCAAGGACAGTGCTGACCCCCAACTCCCCTTATTGAAATCCAGCTCAAAAATAAGGATGCTGAAAAACTTATTTCTGAAAATAACCTTGTCTAAACTAGAACTTTTCCCTTCTTTGTTTTTATGTCTTAAAATTACCAAAGGATAAATTTACTAGACTGTTTTTTAAGAAATCTCCAAAGAAAAGCAGAGTCCAAATATTTAAAGAATATCTAGTCAAACTGTAAGCTGAATATAATTTCCTCTTTCCTAGTATCAGGTGGAATAAAATTAGACTGGTTTGATTCTGATGTATGTATTTTACTCATAAAACATGATAATTTAACTTCGGTGTCAGTAAAGACTGAGGGGGAAATGAGGCTGTTAAACACATGGGAAATGCCAACATAAATCTCTCAAAGGTAGGATTTAACCCAACTAACTGAGCCTGATGACAAAGGATTGACACAATACAAGTGGGCAAAGTCTATGGCCACCACTCCAGCTTCTTACAAGACCATTTGTGCCAGAGTGATTCCAGGTTTTCACTGTCTCAGGCTAGTGACTTCTATTCTTGGAGTTGCTGTACTTGGTAAAAGAAAATACAAGGTCCTATACCAGCCAATTGCAAGACCAGTGAGGGACAGTAAAAATAAAGTAACATTTCCTGTTCCCCTTTTTTCCTTCCATCACCCCTACACTAGCACATATTTCTAAGTAGAGTATGAAAAGACAAATAGAGTTTGAAAAGACAAAAAGATTACCACCTGAAGTCACTTAAAGCCATATTTCAATCTTGTCTCCAAACAACAAATGATACTTTTCCTGAAAACTTTATCCATGAAATACATTTTTTAACATTAATAACATTAATAATATTTATTTTTTTTGTTTATTCTTCATATAATCAATAGTCCTGTATATGGTATCTTTATGTCTCTCTCTCTCTATATATACATATATGGCTTTCTGAAATGTATGTAGATTACTGAGCATTTTCATGCCCCTCTGATTATGTGCATCATGACAATGAATTTACTTGTAGATACTGATAAGTCAAAGCTAGATGTGAATTCCTGAAAAACTGGAATGAACACGTGTAGTAAAATGTGTGCATCACTGCACATAAGTGACTCAGATGGGTGTTCATAGGAAAGTGGCTCTTTTGCATGACAAGCAGTTAGACAGTTTTATCTAGTTAGCTCACTCTCAAAGATGTATACACCAAACAGAATTAACGTGAGTTCTCATATGTTTAAAGTACTACTTTAATCTGCTCAAACTTCTGACAGGCAATGATTCTAAGAATTAACAATGGATAGCAGCAAGACAGGATTAGAATGGATATCTAAAGTTCAGTCTCCTCTTAGACAAAACATTATGTACTCTTGTTCATAAACCTGTAAAACTCGATCATTTTTATCTCTGATAATCTCTTGGAAGGCTGTTTCAAAAGGTCGCTTATTCCTTTGATGACTAGAACTATCTTCATTTCACAGATAAATTTATTAACAGGAAGCTTATACTGATTATTTTTGACTCAGTGCACAAAAATTTTATCACTCAGATATTTCCTCACCCTCATGTTGCATCTATTGAGCTGTGAGGTTTAGCCTGAGTTTTCTTAAACAAATAAAGATGACTTTTTGAGGACCTATTTAGTAAATAAAGGGTAAATAGGCTCCTGATGTAATAATTCATCTGCAGAGCAAGTAGGTAATATTACATTTCTTCATTATGCTTTTTGTGTTGATAACTCTGAAAAATAATTAGGAGACATTGAATACTTCAGCATTCTTCATAAAAATGAACGACACTGAAAACTCGTTTTTCTGTGTTATCAATAGAAATGCTTCTCCAGCAGCAGGAAAAGGGTTGATGTTGCTAATATTCATCAGTGGTAATCTGAGTGGGTGAGATCTGTAGATGAAATTGATTTCAATGAACGTAGATATCCTCAGTACAGATACGCAGATATGGGCTGATTATTTCAGTTCCCATCACAGGACCCTATGATAAAGAAGCCCATTAGGGGTTTGTCTTCTAGCTATTTCAGAAGTCTACTCAGGATGAAATCATTTGCTCCTTAAGAAGGACTTATGTTTCCTTACTGACCATAAAGGTAACCTTAGAAAAAAGTCATCTCGTGTTAGCTGACACTCTTCTATTTGTATTATACAAGGATGACTTCAAACAGGGGGATTTGATCAGTTCAACCTGATGTTGTCCCACAGACCCCTTATGCTCCCAATCTAATAAATGGAAGGGAAGGCACTTTCGAAGAACAACAGTTGCACAAAGACTGCCTCAACCTCTATTAGTGTCAACTGTTCACCTTCATTTGAAGAAAGAGCTATATAGAACGCCTATGCATTTCATTTAGCCACCTTAGTTTTCTGTCTAAAGTTACAAGGGATAAGTACAGACCAGGAAACGTAAACATGTATCAGTTCATTTTACAAAGACAACCAAACAGCATACCTCTGTTGTTCATGAATCTCTAGGATTAAAAGTGTCAATCAGCCCATCAGTGTACTGAAACGCTATCATAAAATTATTTACTATATGGTGGTGTATTCACACACTGTAAGTCATAAAATGTAGTAGCCTAAATTCAGCAACTCTTGGACCCACATAAAAATGCATCAATATAAGCCACTTGCCAAATGCTCACAGAGATGACGACTGCATTGCAGACAACTCCTGAAAAGGAGGTGGGGCAGTGGGAGGGTAAATTTGTAACACAGATTATTTGCAATGAATAATTCAGCTAGTTCTTTTTACAACACACTTCCACCAGCTGGCTTTTGTGTAAGAACTTCAAAGTATTTCAGTCTGAATTGATTAAGACTCTAAACTACATTGATCTGGGTATTAGAAAAATTTACTGTTCTCCAAAAAGCAATGCCATTTCAGCAATGCAGTTTTGTACTACTTCTCTTGACAAGTTCATGAGAATATATCTTTGAAAATTAGAAAATTTTTATTGATCTCAGATGCAGAAATATTTTCATTTTGGCTTTCCTTTACAAGTAAAGTACTTGCTGAATCACAGAATTGCTGATATTTCCCTTATAATAGTATCACCTTGGATCACTGAAATCTATCAGTTTAGTTTCTAGCTGCAGATGTGGACATTTCACAGCTAATGAAAAAAATTATGTGTGAGGAAAGTTCAATAAAAGCAGTCTTTTTTTCTCTTCTCTTATTGAAAGCCCTTGCTAAGAAAAGTAAATCCCGTTTTTCCCCCTTGGCACTAAAATGCTGTAAGCAAGGACTATATTGATGTTAAATATTAGCAGCTGAGTTCCAGAATGATGTATAAACAGAGTTCAAAGGCAGAAGTAAATTTACATACGCATTGCTAACATAGTTTCTTTTACCACTGCAGTATTCTATACATTAATTTGAGTGCTGGAAAGCACTCTCTTTGTGGCTTGTATT
>NW_020958845.1:9714-11793 GCF_003031625.1 Empidonax traillii | reverse complement strand
AGAGGAGCTGCTCAGCAGCAGAGCTGTGTCTTTGAAGCTGTTCTTGGTTGCCAGGAGCTCCCTGTGTGCCAGGAGCCCAGCCCAGCTCAGCAGCACAGCAACAGCCCCAGGCATTTCATCAGCCTCGGGGGCTTTGGGGATGAGTCCCTGAACATCAGACCCTGAGGAGAGTTGCAGGAACCTCCTGAGAAACCAAAGTAAGATTCAAACTGTAAAGTTTCTTGTAGTGTTAATGGGTCCCACTGAGGGATCCAACTGAGAAAAGATCTTGTTAGAGCACAAACCTGGAAACTGTGATGACAGGTCAGAGAATCACAAAATCATCAATTTTGGAAGAGACCTTCAAGATCTTCGGCCTGTCAACCAACACCACCATAATTACACCTAAACCACATCTGAAAGTGCCATATCCAGATGCCATCTGAACACTGCCAGAGACTCCATCATCTCCCTAGGAATCTTAGTCCAGTACCTAAACATTCAGTGAAAAATGAATCTGGAGGCTCAAGATGCCAAGTTTCTAAAATTGGCAATAGAGCAAGTGATGATTGTCAACAAATATTAAGGTCCCTCAAAGATCCCACTCCAATGGACATGGTTAAGGAGTGTCACAATGTAGGATCCAACACGTACAACAAAGCCCTACTAATTGAAGTCCTGGCAGTGCAACCACAACAGAAGGAGGCTCCCTGTCACCACTGCACACAAACAGGACATTGTAAAAGGGATTGCCCTCAGATGAAAAGAGCACCCACAGTACCACCCAGCTTGTGTCCCCCATGCCAAAAGGGATTGCCCTGGGCCAGTGACTGTAGATCACTCTTGGACAGAGAGGGGAGGCCGCTTTCACTGAAAGCTGCACAAAGGCTGGCCTCAATTTTGGGAAATGGGGAGCCGAGCACGAAGGGCAGAGATGATAAAAAATGCCCCACAAGTCAAGCACACCCAGCTGCTCCCCTCACTCCCAGACAGAAACTAAGTGTCTCTAGGGTGGAGTTGGCGTCTCCCCACCAACTCACAAGAAGCAGTGACAAACAGTTTTCATGAGAACAATGAATAACCTTCCAGTACCTGCTGGAAAATACATTTTAACTGGGACTGCTCCCTCTAAAGATACAGGGTTAACAGTTATCCCACAGTCAGTGACTGTAGACAACCCTAAGGCATTAGAAGTGACTGTAAATCTCTATTTCCACCCATGAAGAAAGACACAGAAACACCCATTGCCAATTTAACCCCCATTGCTGTAGGGGGGACACTTTGGACTCTGTGCTGATGGTCCAGGGGTCACAGTCCATTTTACTCCATCAGCCAATGTGAACCTGCAGGGTATTTTTTCCCAACACTGACCAATGTGTTTGAGTTCAAGGTCTTACAGACACAGGAGCAGACGTCACGATCTTTGCAGAGAGCGACTGACCGAAGGAATGGAGCACTACGGAGCCCTGCATCAACATCAAAGGGGTAGGAGGAGCCCAGACACTGCTCCAAAGCGTCTCCACTTTACTGGTTGAAGGACCAGAAGGTAAAACTGCCTTAGCAAAGCCCTATGTCCTTAGTATCCCAATGACCCTCTGGGGCAGAGATATGAGAGGACAATGGGGAGTCCAACTAACTACCTCAAATTTAGTTTAAAGGCCACTGGTGAGCCGCAATCTCCTGCCCTCACATGGCTCTCTGACCAACCAATCTGGGTATCCCAGTGGCCCCTAAAGGGAGAGAAATTGCAGCAAATCAACCTACTAGTACATGAACAACTAGCAAAGGGGCATTACGTACCAACTGATAGTCCCTGGAATTTCCCCATTTTTACCATACGGAAGTCCAATGGAAAGTGGAGACTGCTACAGGATTTAAGAGAACTCAATAAAATTATAGAACTGATGGGGGCTCTCCAGCAAGGGTTTCCATCACCAACAATGATACTTTCAGAATGGGCTCTTGTTCTTATCGATAGAAAACCTCGTTTCTTTAACATTGAATAAAGACTAGTAGACTTGAATAAAGGCTCTCGTGGGTTCACATTTACAGTGCCTTCCATCAACACAGCAGAACCATCTCAGCGCTATCACTGGACAG
>NW_020958845.1:5925-9107 GCF_003031625.1 Empidonax traillii | reverse complement strand
TTGCTGGCAGCGCAATCCGAGGGACAACTCCTGCAAGTGCATTTGTCTGTGAAAACTGCACTATTGACACATGGTCTGAAATTGCACTGGGGAAAGGACAAGTGACAGTTCCATGGAAATACCTTGGATTTCAAATGAAGAACACCACTATTCAGCCCCAGACTGTTACTTTACCCACTGACATCCACATATTAAATGATTTGCAGTCCCTACTGGGCTTAATCAGTTGGGTTAGGCCTCTGTTAGGTGGAACAACAACCCTGAAACCGCTTTTTCAGCTCCTGGAAGGGGAGGCAGACTTAACTTGTCCTCAGTGATTAACACTGGAAGCCCTGGCAGTATTAAAGGAAATAAATCAAAGACTGAGTTCCTGTCAGAGTCAAAGAAAAGTGTGGGGGTTACCTGTTGTGTTAGTAATTTTTAAAGGTGTCAAACAACCTTATGCTCTAATAGGATAATTAGATGTAAAAGGCAAAGATTTCTGTTATGGGAATGGGTTTCTTTAGGCTTCCGGTTTTCCAAACCCATTCCTCCATATCCTGAGAAGCTCTCCAAAGTCTGCCACAAAAGCAGATTGTGGCTTTGGGATCCCTTGGGGAGAGATTCAGATGTTATCTATGTTCCTCTGTCTACTGTTCAACTAACTCAATTGCAGATTCATAGCTCTGAGTTTCAGTTAGCCATTGCTGATTACAAGGGTCAATTTTCAGTTGACTTTCTCTCTTTTCTTTTTTTGCAGCTGCTGGCCCTTACTCAGCCAGAGCTAACACACAACTATTCTCCTGTTCCACTAACAAGTGCTGGAACTGTGCTCACAGATGGTTCTGGCAGAACGTCTAACGCAGCAGTCACCTGGCTCGGAGCAGGAAAATGGGTATATGACACGCACAAGGTAAGAGGTTCCTCTCAGATAGCAGAGCTCTCTGCAGTCATACCTGCATTTCAGCTATTTCCACTGCATTTAAACATCGTTTCTGATTCAGCCTCTGTCATCAGAGCAGTCCGAGGAATTGAGAATTCATCCATAAAAGATATCTCCAATTACAATTAGCTCATATGTTCAAATCATTACTGTATAAAATTAGGCATCGGAAATACAAATATGTTCTCACACTTCTCTCTCATCCCAGCAGGAATTCATGTGGCAGATCAAATAGCTGATACAGGGCACCTTGCCCAAACTGCAGTGGTTCCAAAGAATTTCAAAAAAGCAAAGCTGCCCCAAAGCTTTCTTCACCAAAATGCAAAATCCCTCCAAAAAACATTCCACCTTACACTATCTCGAGCCAGAGAAATTATTTCCACATTCCCTGTCTACCAGAGACTTGCTCCTCTACCAACTGAGGGGATAAACCCTCATGGAATGAACTCACTGGACATCTGGCAGTCAGGCATAACGCATTATTCACCATTTGGAAAATTAAAACACATCCATGTGTCCATTCACACGTGGGCCCCTGAAGCAAGATGCTTCAATTCACCCTTCTTCCTTCATTATCCCCAAAACAATAAAAACAGATAACAGACTAGCATACACTTCTCACTCTTCTAAAAAGTTTTTCAACATGTGGGGCATCTCCCATGTCACAGGGATCCCCCACTCCCTCACTGGTCAAGCAGTGCTAGAGCGTGCTCATCAAACACTCAAGGATATGTTAACCAAACAACAAAACACCACAATTGGACTGAGATGGTGAGTGTGGGAATGGTTGGGGTTTGGTCGATGTGCTGCTAAAGTCATGCATTGATTTTGGTTTCCTTTCTTGAGCTGAGGAAGAGAAGAACCCAGGGACTGCAGGAACCCCTGAGCCAGCCCAAGGGACGTGCTTTTGGAAGGACAGGCTCGTCTCTCTGCAAGATAAGTGGAGGGCTCTGAGCCAGAGAGGGGATGAGAGCCGGGTACAGGCTTGGGAATTGCCAGGAGGGCTTTTGAAATGAGTGTAGGGAGGGGATGTCTAAGAACAAGTCCCTTAGGAGAGGGAAGTGGAGAGGCTGAGTTTTGACCCCAGCACTGGGGTGTGCATGGCAGAGCAGAGAATCTCCCCATGTAAGATTCTTGTGGGTCCATCTTTGCAGTTCTGACAGGCACTGCTTGTCACAGCCTATCCTCTCCATTCCAGAACAGGCCCTGGCAAGCAAAGAACCAACACCCCACACCAGCAAAGTCAGACCATCCCATGTGCACTGAGCCCTTTTGTGATGTCACAGCCCATCCTGTCCATTCTGGAATAGCCTGTGGATACCAAAAAATCAAGCCCCTACCATGTGACAGTTCAACCCCATCTGTGTGCCAAAGGCTCCTTTGTGATGTCACAGCCCATCCTCTCTATTCCGGAATAGCCCCTGGCAACCAAAAAGACAATGCCCCAAAACACCAAAATGCAGCCCCATCCGTGTGTCCTGGGTACCTCTGTGATGTCAAGGCCCGTCCTCTCCATTCTGAAAAAGCCCCTGGAAACCAAAGAACCAACGTTACAAAATGTCACAGTGCAGCCCCACCCATCTGCCATGGGACTCCTTGTGATGTCACGGCCTTTCCCCCAGGAAAGAAAGCCTGTAACCTTTGGCTTTGAGGTTCAATTGGTGGGGCACCTGGGCACTCCACGGGCAGCATGAGCTTTCTGTCCTGCCACCTTTTGTCTGGGAAGAATGTTTGACCATATTCAATTTTGGGAGTCTCACCAGCAAGTTCAGTGCAGGGCTCCTGTCCCAGTTTAAAAGAGACACAGGTGTTTTGCTGAGAATGAGTTATGAGAAAAGACCCAAACTCCTCCCTGTAAGCAATTAAAAATCTAAAACTAGGAGGCTCCGGTTGAAGGAAAACAAATTATGGAAATGGAAAAATAACAGCCCTTTATTAAAGGGTATGTGTGTATTGGTAGAAAAAATGAAAGAGAACAAGTAAAATAACCAAACAATACTCCTATACCCACCAAAAATCCCCCTCAAAACAAACCAATAAACAAGCAAAGGACAAAAAGTAAACAGTTCCCTTTGTGCCCTTTGGTGCAATTCTAACCACAGGCAACAGGGGGTGCCGTTGGGTCACTAAAGATGCAGAACTTGTAGTGTCCTGTGCCAGTCACCAGGGGGCGCTGTTGGATCACTGGAGATGCTGAGCCTGCAGTTCTTTATGATGGCCAGCAGGGGGCGCTGTGGAATCACTGGTCATTGCCACGTGG
>NW_020958845.1:4026-5526 GCF_003031625.1 Empidonax traillii | reverse complement strand
ACTAAAGATGCAGAACTTGTAGTGTCCTGTGCCAGTCACCAGGGGGCGCTGTTGGATCACTGGAGATGCTGAGCCTGCAGTTCTTTATGATGGCCAGCAGGGGGCGCTGTGGAATCACTGGTCATTGCCACGTGGGGGTAACACCCTCTGGGGTGTGTTGGAGAAACCCAAAATGGGTTTCCCTCCCCTCCCCCACACACACTGGGAAAAGAGGAGAAAGAGAAGAGGGGAGAGAAAAAACCAAAAAAGTCCTCCAAAACAGGAAAAACCCCTTATTCTATTCGACTGGTTGAATTGTGTGGTTTAGTTTTCCTACTCCCTTTGATGTGCACAAGGAGCACTCTAAGAAAAGAAATCATTGGGAATGGGGAAGGGGAAAAAACAACTTTCCAAAATAGTTCCTCTCCAATGAAAGTCCAAGCAGGATCCACAGCAGGCAACCAGGCTGAGAACAAAAAAAACACACTGAGCTCTACTCTGACCTTGTTCCAGCCTCAGCAGAAAGCCCGAACTCCTAACCCCATTTCCCAGGGATCGGGGAAGGAAAAACAAAAAAAAAGAGCTCCTAACCCCTGTTTTCCAGGAGATGAGATTCTGAGCCCTTAACAAGAAAACAGGTTCCTTTTTGCTCCTTAGGTGCCCCCTTAACAGCTCTGCATGCAGTGGGCAGGGGAAAAGGAAAAAAATTCCTGCCAAGTTTCTAAGAACCAGCAAAACCATGACCGGAACCCTCCAGTTTGCAACACTCCAAAGAGCGTCGCTGATGCCAAGGACAGTTCTGATCCCCCTCAACAAACACTCCTCCAGCTGTGACCCTTGTCTGGTGGGAAACACAAAGGGATGTGTGGGAGGGTTTCACTGAGAACAGGGAGAATTTTGGAGAGGGACCTTTACACACCCAGATCTTGATGTGTCCACACATCCCTGCCTGGGTGTGGGTGTGAATTGACTGTGGTGTGAGTGTTGTTATTGGGAATCTATAATTCAGTCACAGTTCAATTGCACAAATTATATTGAATCACTTGATAACTGTGAAGTTGGTCAATGATTACATGCTACTAATCTCTTTTCCCGCCTTATCTTTCTGTTCAAATCCTTTACACCCTGACCCTCCTATATCCCAAGGCTCTGTGTAAATCACTCCCTTTCATAAAAGATTATATTTTTGTGACTTCTACTTTAAAATCTTCCTCCTCAGCTGAACTACAAATTAACTCCAATTAGTTGTTGAAGACTTGAAGACACGAAGACAATGAAAGAAAAAAAAATAATTTGTTTTTTTGTGTATTTTAATGAGCTCCACAGCGTGTTTAGAGACAAGTCTATTGTCCTCAGCTACTGAGAGAAGATTGAAGAAGCTGCTCAAGAAGTCAGAAGCCAAACTGCCAGTCCCTTGAAGCATTGCTGGGCCCCACTGAGGGCAGGCACTGACAAAGCCTCCCCAGGGACTCCTGAGAGCAGATCCTTGCAGGCCAGGAGTGCAGGCAGACAAAGGCTCTG
>NW_020958845.1:0-1152 GCF_003031625.1 Empidonax traillii | reverse complement strand
CAGCAGAGCTTGTGCCCACATGGCAGCAGCTGCCTGGGCCTCTGGGTTTCTCAATGCTCTGCTGCACACAGCCAATACATTTTCCCTGCCCCTGTGCCAGGGCAATGCCCTGGGCCAGTTCTTCTGTGAAATCCCACCCATCCTCAAGCTCTCCTGCTCACACTCAGGCTACCTCAGGGAAATTGGGTTCATTGTGGTTAGTGTGTGTTTAGCATTTGGTTGTTTCATTTTCATAGTTTTCTCCTATGTGCAGATCTTCAGGGCTGTGCTGAGGATCCCCTCTGAGCAGGGACGGCACAAAGCCTTTTCCACGTGCCTCCCTCACCTGGCCGTGGTCTCCCTGTTTATCAGCACCATGATTTTTGCCTACCTGAAGCCCCCCTCCATCTCCTCCCTATCCCTGGATCTGGCCCTGTCAGTTCTGTACTCGGTGGTGCCTCCAGCCCTGAACCCCCTCATCTACAGCCTGAGGAACCAGGAGCTCAGGGATGCCATAAGGAAAATGATGACTGGATGTTTTTCAAAAGCAAAAAACTGCATCTTTTCTTCAGCCGAACACTCACTGTGTAACACATTTTGGGCCCAGCCTGCCTTCTAAAGCTTTTGATAGTGTTGGGAGAGGGGGGGATTTCCTGTTTTTTCCCTCTGTTCTTTTCACTAAAACTGAAATTTTATTTTTCACCCCATATATTATTTACTCTCTCCGTCTTTTGTTTGACCCACAATATGTACCAGTCAGGAATCCTGCTCTGTGTGCATTTAAACTAAATAAAAATTTGTGCAGCAAGGTATTTTTCAAACATCCTGCCTGTGATAGTTTGTACATGAGGAATCACAATCTCTGAGTGTAAAAAAGGAAGAGACTCTTCAAAGTCTCGTTGCTTTGTTGTTTCTCCATGCAGACAGTGCAGGGAGGGCAGGGACCCACTGGCACTGCAGGGACTGAGGGCTTACTCAGATGGTGTGTGTTGGGGGCCGATGGCCAATGGAGATGACAAAGGATCTCCAGGTCACCTGCCTGGGGCTCTGCAGCTTGTGCTGGCTCTGATGGCAGGGGAGGACTTGTGTGTAGGAAATGAGGAAGTGCAGGAGAGCACAGAGGATCTGCAGGGACAGCCCGTCCCATCCAGTCAGCAGTGACTGGAGCCCTGG
>NW_020958844.1:8996-11794 GCF_003031625.1 Empidonax traillii | reverse complement strand
GGTTGTTTTATCCCTTTCGCTCCCGTTTGTGCGGTTTCTGCTGGGTCTGTACACACACGGGAGGAGCCACGTCGGGAAGGTGCCGCTCTGCCCAACTAATTACGCTTCTTTTTGGCACTCTTATTGTGCTTTCATTAAGAACTGTTTGCGTTTGCAGGGCAGGCGGACACCAAAAGTTTGCCTTTTTTAATTAAAAGCGAAAAACAAACGAAGCTGTTCTGGGAGGGGGAGCGAGAACGGAGCTCTGGTGAACAGAGAAGGGCAGGGGGGAACTCCAGCCCCGGCGAACTTTAATGCCAGCGGTGCAAAACGCAGCTAATTATCCGGCAATTGATTGTTTGCCGCCGATAAGGAGCTACAGCTTATTTACCAGATGAGACAAAGGGCAGATTAATCTCTCCTTCTTCCCCGGGAATCGCTGGAATTCGGGATTTCGGGGATGTAAATCAGCAGCGGGGCATTTACACCCCGTCTGGGAGTAACGGGGAGCAAACTCTCCTTCCGAGCGGATGGAATGGCCCCAAAAACACGTGAAAGGTGCTGCTCTGAGGCCGCACTTGACAAAAAGGTTTGGGGAGGTTCAGCTTTGCAGGAGGATCGAGGGGCAGGGAGAGATGGAGGTGATTCTCTGCCTCTCCCGAGGATCGGTGCATCCAAGCGCCCTGGGGATGGGGAATGGCGTGGAAAGAGGGTTTTGGTCAGAAAAACCTCTCCGGATAGCAAAAATAAAGAATACTCGGGGCGAGCAGCTCGGCCTTTCCAAGTGGAAAATCCAGGAGGGAGCAGCTCTGCCTGTCGGTTTTAGGGGTTTTTCCATAGGGTTCCTGTGGTTTTCAGTGGTAAGAGGAACCTCAAGGAGGACTTGCTCTGTTCTGGGCAGTGAAATGTCGGGCAAGAGCGGCCAGATATCCCAGCTCCTTCTTTTCCCAGCATTTTTGGGTGGTTCAGCAGATTTACTCATTTATCGCCTTCACGACACTCTTCCAGCGCTTCCCAAAGCTCCAGGAAGCAGGAGCAGCGTTTGATGACCATGAAATCCTATTTATGGGATGCATTCCAAGCCCTGTCCCAGTGGTTAAGTCTTGGAATGTGGCAGAAGGGCTGGGAGAAGCCCTCGTGGAGCAGCACGTGTGGGCTCCTGTTCGGAGCACCAGGAGGCACCTGCCTCGAATTCCAGCCCTCCCCACGCAGATCCAACCTGGAATCAGCCTTCAGGGAGCAAGGAGATGTGTGGAGATGGGATCTGAAACAGGTGTTTGTGTTCTCACTGCATCTCATTGTGCTCTCACTTGCAGATTAAGCGGAGAAGGTGATGCAGGAGGGAACAGGTTTGCCAAGCTGGAAGGAAATATCCAGACTGATGGGAATATTGTCAGTTCCCAGGAAAATTGGGAGGCTCTCAGGCAGGATTTGAGGATGACATTCCCTGTGTCCAGGAGCTGTGGATCTGAACTACCTGGGCAGGACAATTACTGGCAAAGCACAGCTACAAGTGACTAAAATGCCATGGAATGGTGAGTTTTCCCAGTTTCCCAGGTTGTTTTCCCAGCCCTGGTGGTGTAGGAACCAGGAGGGAATGATTTTCTTCCAGGGAAAATGAACTGTGCATCAGTAAAGTGATGATTCCTCAGAATTCCTGTTCTGTGTCCTTCCTGATTTACATCCCCCCCCCAACTCCGAAAATATTACAACCCCTCCCCAATGATCATATGAAATTATAGAAGGGTTGGGTTGTAAGGGAACTTAAAGATCATCTCATTCCATGGGCACCTCTCCTGCATTGCCTGTTAGAGGGGATTCTTGGATCAGAAGACCTGGGGAAGCTGAAGGATGAGCCAGCTCTTCCAAGTCTCCAGGCCCAAGACCTCCCTTGGGAATGATTCAGGGATGTTCTTTCTTCAGACAACTCCTGGAAATCCCAAGGAAGATCTTCCAGCACTTCCTGCAGGTGCTGGAATGAGGTGGGTCTTAAGGCCCCTTCCAACCCAAACCAGTCTGGGATTCTCTGACAAAAGCAGGAATCATTTAATCTTGGAGAGCACTGAAAGGTGCCCTTCCCAATCTGCAGCTCAAACCCCTCCCTCTGCAGCTCCAGGGAAGGGTTTGTGGGGTGGTTTGGTCACACAAATGACAGATGAAATGCCAAAAATCAATGAATAGGATCAATCAAAGCCCTTGAATGGGTCCTTCACTCATATTTGGCTAAATAGGTCATTAATTAAAAGGGAAGGAATTAATGGCCCCCACCTCCTCTGAATTCTGAACCCATTTCTAACCCATGAGCTCTTTAAAGTGGGAATTTTCTTTATGGAATTGCACAAAACCACAACCCAAACCCATCCATCACCTTGGAAAGCTTTACCAAGTCACTTAACCCCAATATATTTACTTTCCCCTTCTCTGTGTGTTCCCAAATCCTGTGTTATTTAATTAATTCCATTTACTGCCCTCCCCCTGTTTGCCTGTGGCTCATCCTCTCCTTCCCTGACAAAAATCCAACCCCTCGCCGGGTTTTGAGCTTTCCCTTCCCTTTCCCAGCATTAACCCCAGTTAAGGGCTCAGCCTTTCCATGGAATGCTCCCAGACATCCCTTGAATTCCAGTTAATGATGCAGCAACGGGAATAAAATGGCCCTGGGATGGTTTAAAGCAAAAACACTTCCCTCCTTCCCCCCCTAGAAAAAAAAAAAGCTATGATGGACTGCTCAGTCACTTATTAAACATTTATTGTTTCCTCAATAAAAGTAATCTGAGTTGTGTTCAATTATTAATATAAATCAGGCACGAAGTGTAAAACAG
>NW_020958844.1:4849-8516 GCF_003031625.1 Empidonax traillii | reverse complement strand
TTGGCATCAATCTTCCTTATTCAACCCTCACAAGAGGAGAGCGGAGAAAAAACCACTCGGAATTATTGGAAAACAAATACAGCTGGAGTGAGAAAAGCAGGATTTTTATCTGTATCTCTGTCAGGAGGAGAAAAAAAAAAAAAAAGAAAAATAAATTAAAACTCCTTGGAAACCCAAAATGTTTCCAAATATGCAAGGGGGGAGGGGGTGTTGGCAGTTTGGTGCCTCAGCCTGAAAATAATTAAAAACTGAGAGTGCATTGGAGGAATGTGAAATAAAGCTGAGAAAGCTCTAAATGGTATGTGTGGAAATATAAATATCCACAGATATAATTTTATATTTTTATATATATATATATAATATTTATGCTCATACACACAAACCCAGGGTTGGATGTTAACACAGAATTAGCTTTGGATTTTCATTTCCTACTTAGGTCTTTCGAAACCTTTAAAACCCAAAAGGACTTTCTTGCGCTCTAAACTTTTTGGATTGGGATTTATGGGACCACAACAAGAGTTTTGGGGTCTGTAATTAGGAAATAGGCCCAAATTAACCCCCCTCCAGCCCCGGCTGATCAAGGGGACCGTGGACGCTTGGGCTTGGTTTGGATCCTGGAGATGGGAAGGAGTTTCATTCCCATGCCCAGCTGGCTGGGGTGTTTGAAACAAATGTGCTATTTCGCTATTTATTAGTTATTATTATTTATTACTGTTTTGCTGCAGGTCTGGGGGTTGTTAAAAGTGTTTTCAATCCGTGTTTTGAGGACAAACTCCAGAGCGAAACCCACCACTGCTCCTGGGGCAACGTGGGCTGAACACAAGGTGTGCTCTCCAGGCCTCACACCAGGCACATTTTCCAGTTTTATTGGAATGTTTTCGGACTCTTTGCCCAGATTTAGCAGGATTTGGAGTGATTTTCCACTCCAAAAAAAGCCAGGATGATTTTGGTTTATGTTTACCCACAAGAGAGAGCTGGAGAGGGACTCGTGAGCAGGGCAGGAGGGACAGGATGAAGGGAATGGTTTAAGATGAAGGAGGGCAGGGATAGATGGGATATTGGGAAAGAATTCTTGCCTGGGAGGGTGGGAAGGCCCTGGAATAGAATTCCCAGAGAAGCTGTGGCTGCCCCTGGATCCCTGGAAGTGTCCAAGGCCAGGTTGGAGTAACCTGGGCTGGTGGAAGGTGTCCCTGCTCAGGGCAGGGGTGGCACTGGATGATCATTAAAATCCCTTCCAACCCAAACCATTCCATCATTCCATGATTTTGGTCATGATTTCCATTCTTCCCCCCCAGTTTGCAGATCTCTCTCAGAGAGGAAGGTGTTGGAAGGACATGAAGGAATGTCCACCAGCTCCAATATTTCTGAAGGAAATTTTCCAAATCCTGGAAAATCAGGGATGGAGAGTGAAAGAGGTCAGGGGCTCTTTATTCCAACAATCTGCAGGCCAGATTTTCCTGGCAAACCTCCAAATGAAATGGAAAATTGGCCTTTACTGGCAACTGGAGCAAAAGAGGCAAAACCAGAAACCTGGGGACTTCCACTGCTCTGGAAATCTTGGAATTCTTCTGCCATTGGCTGTCCCAGGTCTAAAAATTAATGGTGAAGCAAAGAGGGATGTAATTAAACTGGTGGAATTATTTGGCAGCCAGTTACTCCTATACCCAGCAGCCAAAATGAACATTTAAATTCCCCCCTCTCTGTGTGTTCACAATCTAACAATGATCAAACTCTTGCAGTCCTGGAAATGGTACTTTTAGGGCTGTTTTTTCCAGCCTGCAGGAGATGTGTCTGCCTCTTATAATTCTCATTTCGCTGCCTTTTTTTTATTATTATTATTATTATTAATCAGCCCTTCCATCTCTTGGTATCATCTCTGTCGACGAGTGCAAACGTGGGCTGAGCAGGCAGGGGAGGGAAAAGGGGGACAACAGGCAAAGAAATGGGAAAGATAAGAATCCGGGGAAGGTAAATTGGGTTTTTATATCGGAGTCAATCAGGGGCATCATCCGTGGAGGCAGGAGGAGGGAATAAAAAAAAGAAAATAAAAAAAGGAAATCAGATGTTAATAAAAGCTGCTTTGGAAGGGGAAAAAATGCTGTTTACATCCCAACCTGGGCAGGCACTTTATTGCCTGGTGAGCACAGAGGGTTCCTCCTTCCCAATCAATCTGATTGTTTGGGAATCGATCCGGTTTTTCTCAATAAGTAAAAAAAATGGCCTAAATTTCACAGGAATGGGTTCAGATGGGTGAAAACAAGCAGGTTGTTTAAAGAGGAAAGGCAAAGGTTCAGTTATGAGTAGCAAGACTTTTCTGAGTTTAAAAGTTGTCGATTGAATGGTGGGTTTGTTTTGCTCCGGAGATATCGGAATTAAAGGACACAATCCAATTATTCAGAGGGATTGGACTTATAGGACACAATCCAGCTGGGAATCACAGAGGCAAAACTGGGATTTGTCAGTGAAATCTGGAGTCAATTCTTAGAGAACCTGCTTGAAACAGCAGAAAAATGTGGGCAGAGAAATGGACAAAAAAAAAGAATTTATTCTCTGAAAAGGAGGGAATATCTTGAATTAATCAGGAATTGTTCGTCTGGGGGGTTTATTTGACCGTTGTCCACGTTGTCCAGGCTCCATCCCAGACACACATCACCTGCATTTCACTTCCCAGGGGATGATTAGTGGAAATACCAGTGGAGGGTTGTCTTTGGGGCTTTTATGTGTTTTTTTTTTTTAATCATCAGTCATGGCCCTGAAGTTCAGTGGCAGCAAAAGTGTCATAAAAGGAAAATCCTGGCCAGATTTTTGGGATCAGTTGGATTGGCCTTCCTCAAGGAATGATGACTGGAATATTCTCTGGGGGAGCATATTTGGACTGTGAAAAAAAAAATCCCTGAAGCTTTTCCTCAATTCACATCCGTCCCCTCCATCCTCATGGACACATCCAGGAATAACAATTCCAGCTCCAAATCCCCTTCTCTTATCCCATGGCATTAAATATCTCACCCTCCTGCTTTTTTTTGCCTCGGGTTTTCTATGTTAGTGTTGATGGAATTAAAATTGTTGTAGATAATTTTAATTCTGCAATTAAAAGAATTCCAGAAGGTTCCTGAGATTCCTGAAATCCAAGATATTCATGATCCTGTGGCATCACTCCCTACATTAGAAAACACTTGATTAATCTCTCAACAGGCTCCTTTGGGATTTATTTACTTATATTTAATTTTTACTTTATTTTTTTTTAATACTTCGTTTGGGTCTTATCTTAAATTCAGATAAAAAAAGCCATATCTTATTCCTGCCTGTAATGACAAATTCCAGCTCCACTGATTTCTGGGAAGCACCATTATATAATTCAGTTATTCCTTTTGCTTTGCCTCGCTCCTTAATTGTTACTTTACATTTTTTTCTTGGTGCTTTTTTTCATTTCCCCCCCCTAAATCAGCAGAACAATTTCTATAAAATAATTTTTTTTTTAATTATTTATTCCTGGATCACCCTCATGGCAAGAAAAGAAAATTCTGATTAAAAAAATAATGATAATTAAAAAAAGGTAACTTATTTTTGCCTACTGACACAACCTACTGGAAAATCAATAAGAATGAAATGTTGCACATAAAAATATTATTAGAGTTTTAGAGGGTTTCTTTAAGGCCAAGTTTAATTA
>NW_020958844.1:0-4299 GCF_003031625.1 Empidonax traillii | reverse complement strand
AAAAAAAAAAAAGAGCTGTTGGAACATTCCCAGGCCTGGAAAAGAGAGGGAGAAAAAAGGAGAGGAATAAGTTATTTAATTCAGTGTAAAGAAATAAGAATAAGTTATCTAATTCAGAGCAAAGACATCAGAGGAATGAGTTATTTAATTCAGTGTTAAGAAATCAGAGTAATAAGTTAATTCAGTGTAAAGAAATCAGAGTGATAAGTTATTTAATTCAGAACAAAGAAATCAGAGGGATAAGTTATTCAATGTAAAGAAATCAGAAGAATAAGTTATTTAATTCAGTTTTGTAAAGAAATCAGTGGAATAAGTTATTGAATTCAGAGCAAAGAAATCAGTGGAATGAGTTATTTAATTAAGAGCAAAGAAATCAGAGGGATAAGTTACTTAATTCAGTGTTAAGAAATCAAAGTGATAAGCTAATTCATTGAAAAGAAATCAGAGGAATAAGTTATTTAATTCAAATTTAATTCAGTGTAAAGAAATCAGAGTGATAAGTTATTTAATTCAGAACAAAGAAATCAGTGGGATAAGTTATTTAATTCAATGTAAAGAAATCAGAGTGACAAGTTATTTAATTCAGTGTTAAGAAATCAGTGGAATGAGTTATTTATTAATATCAGTGTAACTTATTTATTTATTTATTTATTTATTTATTGTATTTATTATTGTTAGTGCAAAAGACTCATGAAAAACAACCATGACTTGGGTCCCAAACATGACCCACGTGGTCAGAAATTGTCTTAATTAAGGCTTCAAGAAGGACAAGGATGGAGCAGGTGAACATGAGATCTGTTTGGAAATGAAAGGGTGTTTATTTGGGGAATTGCACTAAAATAAAAAAATAAAAAATAAAAAAAAAATTAGAAATTTTAATTTCAATTAAATCAAATTTAATTTTAAAACCACCAGGATTTCCAAAATTGCCTGGAAAAAATATAAGAGGTCCCTGAGAAATTCGTGTTCAGGGGCAAAAGGGCATCACAAGGAATGTTCATCCTGGAGGGGCAGGAGAAGAGTCACCCCCTGCTCTTTGGGGACAGACTGAGCAGGGAATGAAGAACAGAAAGAACAACGATTATCACATAATTCTCCATTAAAAAACCTGATTTCAAGGTCTCTCAGTCAATTAATATGGAGGATTTGGATCATACCCCTTAGGAGGGTATTAATGTCGAGGTACTGTAATAATATATTGTAAATACATAAAATATAATAAATTTTATATGATTACACAATAAATTTCTAATAAATTACAATAAATTATAATATAATATGATTATAATAAATAATAAATATCAATAACACAATCACATTATAATAAATCAATTTATATACTGCATAAAATAATAGCATAGTTACACAAAATACAACAAAAATAAATATCAACCAGTGCAACAAATAATAATAATAATAACATAATAAATAAACCTCTTTGCCTAAGGGAAAACAAGGGAAGTGAGGGAAAGAGGAAAGAGGGAAGCGAGCTTGGAGTTTTTATGGGTTTGTTGGGGTTTTTTTAAAAGGAAATAAAGGTTTGAAGGGAAATGATGGGGAGAAATTGTACCTGATTCCCAATCAGCAGCAATAATCCCATTAAATGGCTTTAAACTGCCAGAGGGCAGGGTTAGGTGGGATGTTGGGCAGGAATTGCTCCAGGAACCTGCAGGTTTCCTTCCCCCCAGGCAGGGACCGGGTTTTGTGTGTGAGGTTCCTGTAAATACAGGTCCGTTAGAATTAGGGAATTTAACGGATGGGAAAGCCATTCTTCATTAGAAAGCTGGGAATGAAAAATCTCTCGTCGTTATCTCTGGGATGAAGATAAATCAGCGAGTGGCTTTGCAATCCCAGCGTTAACGGGGAATCCAATCCCTTGCACCAGCGCAGGACTTTGCTCCAGCAGCAGCAGGAGTGGGTTTCCAGCTGGAAACGGAGGCAGGTGGGAATGAGGAGATGGAAAGTTGCCTGAGAGGAATGAAAATCCGAATGAAAATTCATCTAGAATTTTAAAACACTTCTGTATGTGAATTATAGGATCACAGGATGGGTTGGGCTGGAAGGACCTCAAAGCCCATCCAGGGACACCTTCCACCAGCCCAGGGTGCTCCAACCTGGCCTTGGACACTTCCAGGGATCCAGGGGCAGCCACAGCTTCTCTGGGAATTCTATTCCAGGGCCTGCCCACCGTCCCAGCCAGCAATTCCTTCCCAATATCCCATCTAATACAGTTTGAAGCCATTCCCTGTGTCCTGACCCTCCATCCCTTGTCCCCAGTCCCTCTCCAGCTCTCCTGGAGCCCCTTTAGGCCCTGCAAGGGGCTCTCAGGTGTCCCTGGATCCTTTTCTTCTCCAGGAGAACCCTCCCAGCTCTCCCAGCCTGGCTCCAGAGCAGAGGGGCTCCACCTTTGGAATCATGGAAATCTCCATGATTTCCTCTGGGCTCTCTCCAGCAGCTCCACATCCTTCTGATGTCGCTCCCCAGAGCTGGAGGCAGCTCTGAGCCTCTTCCCAATGATTCCATGGCTATTTAGGGACACAGTGGCTGCACAGCTCCCTCCTGTGCCTCAGATTCCTCCTTTTTCATGTTGCATCCAGCAATTTTTTGCCCCAGTCTGTGCAGAGGCCCCAGGGAGGTTCATCCCCCTGCACTGACTGAAGGCCCATCCAGACTTTCCCTGGAAAAGCTGTGCCAGTGTAATTCCAGAGGATTCACAGCCACGCCAGGAAGTTTCCTCTGGGCCCAACAACAGTTTTAAATTCATGGAGAGCGTTTTCATTTTCTCCTGATGAAGAACCTCTAAAGGCAGGAACATGGGAGAGTGGGGAAGGGTCAAGAGGCAATTAAGAAAGGAAGATCTCGCTTTTCACTGCTGGAAAAAACCAGTTAATTCGATGAAACAAGTGGGGGAAAAAAAAAAAAAAGAGGGAGAGGGAAGAGCCGAGCTGCAATTTGGAAAATGTAAAGAGCTTTCTATCAAACGGATTGATTAGGAGACTAATCATAATCAGGGCTCTTGGATTAGCAGTTAATTGGTGGAATCAATTAATAGTGGTGTTTTTCCCATCACAGTCTCCTCCAGAGCGTGGGGATTTCATTGCAGTGTGTTTTTGGAGATAGCAGATGCTGGGTTAGGGGCTGGCAATGATTCCCTGTCAATACAATGGCTCAGTCGTTCCCTCCTTTCAGGAATTGGATTTTTTGGGGATTTTTAATTTTTTTTTTTTAGTGTCTGAAGGGGTGTTGGGTGAGTTCTTTTAATCCCCTTCTTGTTGCCTCTGCACTTCCTCAGTTTTTTACATTAAAGAGCAGAATTATTCTCCAATAACTTCTGAGTGTTCCCTCAGAAGGTTCATGGAATAATCTCCTCTCTGGAGGCTGAGCAACCATTTCCTGAATTTCCTGAGAAATAACAACTCCAAACTTCCAGAAAACTTGGTGGGACTTGGGCTTTAAGGCAGCTGGGACTGGGAATGCTACAGGAGGAGAAAACTGGGAATCTGAGCTGGGTGATGGCTGCAGGAGCTGTGGGCTGTGATGGGGCAGTGTCCCCACAAGGTGGTTCTGACCCGACAATCCTTGAGCTGGTGCCTAACAGTTCCTCAAAACTGCTGTTTCTTCCAGGTAACCACCACTAAATCATTAAAATGATATCAATCTCAGTTCCAAGGAAGCTCCATTTCTGGCTGGCCGTGGCAAGGCCAGGGATGTCCAGCCCAGGAGACGCAGGGATTTGTTAGACCACCATGACCTCAACAACTCTGATTTTCCTAATTAAAACCAACCATTTTGTGTCCATAATTTCCATGGAGCCAAGTCTCTGGTGCCCAGTTCCTACAGGAACTGAGATTTGAGCTGTCTCAGGCTCTTCAAAGAGTCACAACATCCTTTTATTTCGCGCTAAAAAGCCTTTTCCTCTTCTTCCATCATGGCTTTTAAAGGCTCTGATTTCTAAATCTGTTATTCACTGGTAAAAATCCAAAGTGGTAAAAAAAAAATCAGCTAAATCCAAAACATTTTAGATCATATTTAAACTCCAAATTGAATCATTTAGTCAAAAAAAAAAAAAAAAATACAACCCAGAAGGGCGTCAGACAATGCTGCATCCAAGTTAAATCCCACGTCCAATCTCTTCCTTAATGAATTCCCCACACGTCAGTCCTCAAAATGGGAAGAGAAAAGGCAGCAACAAGATGTTTTAGGAAGTTCCAGACTCGAAACAAACCTAAAAACGGCTCTTCCTGCAAATACTGTCTCACAACTCTCATTTTACAGTTGTCTGGTTCCAATTGCTTTTCC
>NW_020958843.1:0-11810 GCF_003031625.1 Empidonax traillii | reverse complement strand
AGCAGGAACGGCACAAAGCCTTTTCCACGTTCCTCTCTCACCTGGCCATGGTCTCCCTGTTTATCAGCACTGCAGAATTTGCCTACCTGAAGCCCCCCTCCATCTCCTCCCCATCCCTGGACCTGACCCTGTCAGTTCTGTACTCAGTGGTGCCTCCAGCACTGAATCCCCTCATCTACAGCCTGAGGAACCAGGAGCTCAAGGATGCCCTGAGGAAACTGATAACTGGGTGTTTTTCAGATGCAATAAACTCCCCTTCTTCTGCACGTTATGTACCTCAATAAAGGCCAATCCTCTTATGTACTTCATTAAAGGTCCACCATGTCTTCTCTATTTCATGCTCCTGGTAGGGGTGTTATTTTTGAGAGAATTTGTTCACACCAAAAAACCTTTAGATATATAAATATATGTGTTAAGATGAATATATATATATATATATATATATGGATATGTATATTTTTATATATATAAGCACCATCTTCAGTTCAAAGTTTGCCTTTCTAGCCTGGCCCAGAGGCATTACAAATTGAGAATTGTACTCACAGTGTGAGTAATAAAGTATAAAAATAAAGAACTCTGCACTGACTGGTTTCCCTGACATCTTTCCTCTCTGACTGCTCTGGAGCTGCAGGGTCAGTGCCTCTGTGCAGAGCTGGGCCATAAAAGAGTCCCAGCAGAGCAGCAGTGCCAGGGAGTAGCAGCCCTTCTCCTCTGTGGCCTCCTCTTCCTTCCCTTGCCCACTGTCCTGCAGAGCCCTGTGTTGTTTGAGGCCTCAGTGCTCGGGCAGTCGGGGCCAGTCCTGCTGCAGGACTGGGCAGTGACTGCAGGCAGGGACAGGCCACAGGCACTGCTGGCACAGAGCTGGCCTCTGGTGCAGCACTGCCATCCTTCAGGGGTATCTCCTCAGGGCAGGGCCTGAAAGCTTCCATCTTCTTTCCAGTTTGCTCTCCAGGCTGTGCCCAACACAAGACCCTGCAGAGGAAAACAGCAGTGAGCAGCACAAGTGTGGGAGGGGTCAGGGTGGGGGCACCCAGCAGTGCCCTTGCACAGCCAGGGTGTTCCCAGCACTGGCCTCTCACCCCAGGGCATGGAGGTTGCTCTTCCCTCCAAGGAGGGACAGCAAATGACCAGCTCAGCAGACCATGTTTGCACTGCATGGACAAGACATGCCCATGTGTCACGGCTTGGGGGTGGTGGGTAGGAGGCTTTGACAAAGTTTCTTGGAGAAGCCTCTCGTTGAGCTACAAGGGGCAGAAAGGACCTCCTTGCTTTCTAAATTCCTGCTCAGAGAGGAGCCTGGCTGTGGCTGGATCCAATCTTAGCCTCACATTTTGGTTTAAATTGAAGGAATTTTAGAGGTGTGATTCAATCACTTTGTCCTGCAAGTTTTAGTGATGGCACATCAGAAATATTTCTGTAAAAGGAATTATTTATTATGACAAATGAACAGAAAATTGCTCAGACAAGTAAACAGATGAAAGACCTTAAAAAGAATTATTTACTACACAATATAAAAGTCCAAAACTCCCAGCAGTATAAAGTAGGACAGTGCAGTCTATCTAATTCTATTAAAGCAATTGGATCAAAGGCAGCAAAAAGGAACAATCCTGAAGTAGAGATTGAGGTAACTCACCCCACAACGACAGGGAGTAGTTCTCTCTCTTTCACTTCAAGGAAGTCTGGGGAAGAATCTGCCACATGAAAGTTGGATGGGGTTTTTATAGTTAGAAAGGCTTTGACTGCTAGACATATTTCCAGGTCAGGGAGCAGCTTATCTGTCCAAGCCTGCTTCAAAAAGCAGGAGGTGTGTTTAAAGTTTCATGAAGCATTTTTGGGTTTAGCAGAATTCAACATTAAAAACAGCACCTTGATACCAGCAGTAACTCACCACAGAGAGTGTGCATTGTTTGCATTCTCTGACCATTTTTTAGGGATTATCAGAGCAGAGCATCCTGCCAGAAATAGCCCATGGATTCCCTGAGGTTCCAAAAACTCTCTGGGTTCCTTTAGTCCCATGAGGTCCTGCAGTGTCCCAGTGGCCACTCGGTTCCATGAGGTGCTGTTCTGGTTTAGCTCCATTTCCCCATCCCATCCAGTGCTGAGATACCGTGAGAACTGCAGAGAACAAAGCTGTTCACCCGACGGGACCGGGACCTCTTTGGTGACCGGGGTTGCCCCGAGAGGGAGTCTCCGGTCGTTGCCCCCGGAGCCGCCCCGCCGTCCCCTCAGCGCCCGCGGCCCCGCCGGGCCGGGCCATGTCTGCCGGAGCCACCGCTGCCACGAGGCTGCCGCCGTTGCTGCTTTGGGACTGCGCTGCCCTGCATGGCCCGGCACCGGCTTCCCCCGCTGCCGGCGCCTCGAAGCGGAGCCCCCGCTCCTGCAGCGCCTCGGAGTAGCTGCTCCGCCGTCACAGTGGCTGCCGCGGCGTCTGTGCCCGGAGCCGCCGCTCCCGCGGGGCTGCCGCAACCACCGCCGCTGGTGCCGCTCGCGCGGCCGCGACTCTGCCCCGCCTGCCCCGGGACCTGGGACCGCCTCAGGGCTACGCTGCCGCCTCAGCGGCCAGAGGGGACAGAAACACTGGCGGGACGTTTGCTCTGCAACTGCGGGCTCCTTGCTTTGTTCTCTTTGGGTCTGTGGTTTAGTAAAGTTGGGGTTCATTTTTCTGCTCCACTTGAACACCTCATGAATTCAAGATGTTCCTAATGCACAGGGAGGGGTTTCTATTGCATCGGAGGTGCCGCCCCTCGGGACACATTGTCAATGAACCATCCAGCTGACTTGTCTGGGTTTGTAGGGAGTGGGTTTTGGAGACAATGTGTTTTAAGTTCTATATAAGGTATTGTATTATGTTATTGTACTATTCCATGTACCCCTCTTTTCCCTATGCCCTCGAACCCTGTGTTTCTATTGGCCAGTTGGTGCTGCATTGCAGTACCTACCTTATATGGTCATGTTTTCCTTATATAAATATGCTCCTCCCCTTGTTCTCCCTATATGGTCCTAGTTTACATACTCCGCCCTTGCTCCTCCCCAGTTACTCTCCTTGTTCCAGCAAGTTCTGCTCCTTCCCTGTAAAAGGCAGGAGCCCTGTTAATAAAGTGTTCTATTTTGCAGCCAACTTGGAAGTGTTCAAATCTACTTTCCTATCAGGCTGTTTGAGACACTGAAGGCCTGGTTTCTCACAGATGGCACCCCAGGCGGCACCGGCTTGAGGTCTCTAGTGTGTGGAGAACTCGCCTGCCAACTTGGAGAGTGTGTGGAATCAGAGTGGACAGCAGATCCCGACGGTCACCACACGTGCACCTGGACCAAGCGACAGGATCTGGATGAGAGGCGGTGAAGAAACTTTCATCCCTGATAAACCCCTACCTATCCTAAAACTAGAAGATGGGAGCCCGATTATCCAAAAACGAGATTGAATTTTATAAGCTCCTGAAAGACCTCTTAAAGGAAAATGGGCTCCCCGTTAATAAATAAATCATTAAAAGCACTAACAAAATGGGTTTATGAACATGAAGCTGTCCCAGAATATTTAAATTATTTAGAATGGGACAGAATAGGATGTGCACTTGGGAGAGCTACTTTCAGGGGCGACAGGTGAGCAGCAAAAGCCAACGCCACCTGGAAAAGTGTTTTTACCATCTTTAAAAAGGCCACAGACAGAGGGACTTGTGATCCATCTGCGTGTTTGGTATCAGGATTAAATCTACCCCGAAAGCAAGAAAAATCCATTGCCAAGTGCACTCCTATTCCAAACAGTCCCTGTCCTTACTTTACAAGTGACAGCCTTAGTAACCTTGAAATTAAAAAGGGCTGCTCTACTAACACTGATGGGCAAAATAATCATCCTCTTGGATTACAAAATGATGCCAACCTTGAAAATAAAACCGGCCACCTCTGTCAAGGTGGAGTTCAAGATGATGCCCTTGGCAACTGGACATTGTTTCCCTTAGCAACGGAAGCAGGGAAAATCCAAGCTGACCACCCAACAATGACAACTTTCTTGGCACCGGGTGTAAACAAAGCCAAAGACAGGGGTGCCCATGGACATCTTATCGGTACTTTACCACGGTACCGCACAGGATCCAATTTAACAACAGTTGTAAGGTCAGCTCAGTCTGCAACACAGTGACAAAGGGAGCAATGGAAAAAACAAAAGGCCTGGAAAAAATTTGAAGCAAAACAAGTGGCAGCCCCCTCAGTAACAGAAGAACTGAACCAATTTTGCCAAAACTCCTCAGAAGACATAAACCAAGAAACATCAAAATCCATCTCTTCATAAAACATCAACATCAACACCAAAATGGAACCAAAACCTTTTTCAGTTTTTTCTTTTCTTTAAAGTGTAATCTATAAGTTATGATTTTTATTATATGTTATATTGTGATAAGTAGAGGAATCGCTTTTATTCCAAGCAAATTAAAATAAACAGAGGGTACTAACAAAAGAACTATTTCTGTATGTTTACTAACTTATAGGTGTACTGTGGAAGCTGTAAGGTGAAGGGTCCTGTCTGGACCTAACACCAGGGAATCTTTTGCGGCCAGGAACAGGGAACAAATTATAAATAAAAATGTATTCCTCTGTGCCATGTGGATACACAGAGAGACACCCCATGCCTTGCAATGTGAGGATGATGCAAGACCCCCCTGTACGAGCCCAGGGGAGATATGTTACAACCAGCCAAAAGGTAACACCCACCTCCAAAGCAGGGAAATTACCTTTTAAGTCAACAAACGGACAATGAATGAATATTCAACAACTGATATCGAAGGGTACAAAAAGCGCGGTTTCCAAACAACAGTGTGTGCTCTTTGTATGATTCAGAGGTGCACCCAGTGCTGAAAATGGGAACCCAGCACTGTAATAAACATCTCTTGCTATATTTCTTTGTCCTGTAGGTATTTTTGCCATCTTCAAAATTCAAGAGAAGTAACTTAATATTGTAATAGAATTGTTTGTCTTATTCAATAGTTTAGCATTTATATCACTTTAAAATAATAATCTTGCAAATTGTTTTGTAAATGTTGTATCTTTATGTTTCTCTAATACTTTTAAGTTACATGAATACTTACATCCTTTTCAATTTTAAGTTAAATCAGTATAATACATTTTATCCTTTTTCAACATCTTGTTCTGTATCTGGAAGAATTCCACTTTGATATCGCCACGTACCAGCAAAACTTGAAGTAAGAGTGACATAAAAAAGTGTATATTCTTAAAAGATAATTGTATTCTTTAATTATAAGTATTTTATATTGAGTTTTTCAAAGTTTGAATTGTTTAACTTTTGTAAATGTCATGTGTGACCGTGTATAACTATTATTTTAACTATTATTTTAATTATTCTTTAAGTCCTCCTATACTTTCTAGTTTTCTACGTTAAAATTTGACTTTCCTAACCGTATTAGACTGAATACTGCAGGGCTGGTACTGCTGCCACTTCTCTCAAGTGAGAGCCTTTCAATAGAAAAGGCGGCGGCCACGCTGACAGTGGCATCTAAACAGACCCTCTTTCCCTCAAACAATGACTCCACCGGTCACCACAACTGGGCAAAGGGAACCCAAGGGATGGGGGACTGGGGCAAGGTCCATAAGGCCCCAGGGGGTGAAGGAAAAGCCCAGGGGGGGCAGGAGAGTCCCCGGACCTGACTGTACTGAAGTACCCTAGAAACAGAAGTGAACACCTGTGGAGAACCAACCTTTCCCTAAAATACCGGTACCTATTCACATTTCATATTAATTAATAATTTACTGGTAACAGTTTTATTATAACTTGTTTATACATTTTTAAATTTATTTAAGTATAAATGTGAAAACTATGATTGAAAAAATAAATATGAATACAGCTTAAACTTACCATGGGTTAAGGCATCTCCTTAACCAATTCTACCTCAAACATAGCTTTGAAGTGTTTTGCTTATAATTTAATGTATAATTTTCTTTAGAGTGTATATAACCAAAAAACCCACATTTATTTACATATATTTTTAAATACTTTTGTATATCTTAAAAATCAGTTCTTATTTCATATTAAGAAAGTTTCCTTTAAACTTACTTTCTTATAAAATGAAGGAGGAGATATAGGGAGTAGGTTTTGGAGACAATGTTGTGTTTTAAGTTTTATGTTAAGTTACTGTGACGGTTTGGACCTGGCTCCCTGCCAAGTGTCCGAAAGTTACGACAGCAGCCCCCTTCCCCCCTGCTTTCTTCCCTTAGGTTAAAGGAAAAGAAACTATAAAAATTAAAGAATCCAAAGTCAAGCTGCTTATGTAAAAATATATTTATATTTACGTAAATTACAGTTATGTACAGTTAAGATGCTATATACACAGTAAAAGGGGGTCCACCCCCCGAAGGGATAGGGAAAGGGAAAAAAAAAAGGGACGAAAGGGAACAAAAGGGACACCGAACAGGTATACTAGATCAAATTATACTAATAACTAACAAAACAGATCTCACCACGTCCCTTAGAACAGCAGGATCGGCAGTCACGGCCAGCACTCTCCAAACCTCCACCTGGCAGGACAGTGGACTCTACAGGCCTCAGCCTTAGATAAGCGAGACTAATGCAGGGACTCACTGTTCCCAAACCTCGCCGGAAGAGAAGAGAGCGAGGTCTCTAGTCTCCGACTTATTTATACTCTGGTTTACGTAAAAATTGTATGGAATACTGGGTACTTGGCTACTTCCTTGGTTACAAACTGGTCACCAGGAAGGCCTAGACTAAAACCATCACAGTTACTGTATTATGTTATTGTACTATTCCCTTTCCTTGTACCCCTCTTTTCCCTATGCCCTCGAACCCTGTGTTTCTCTTGGCCAGTTGGTGCTGCATTGCAGTACCAACCTTATATGGCCATTTTTTCCTCATATAAATCTGTTCGTCCCCTTGTTCTCCCTATATGGTCCTAGTTTGCATACTCTGCCCTTGCTCCTCCCCAGTTACTCCCCTTGTTCCAACAAGTTCTGCTCCTGCCCTATAAAAGGCAGGAGCGCTGTTAACAAAGTGTTCTATTTTGCAGCCAACTTGGAAGTGTCCAAACCCTCTTTCCTATTGAGCTGTCGGGGACGCTGAGGGCCTGGTTTCCCACACGGGTTGGCTTGTGATCAGTCAGTGCTTTGGGGAATGCTCTGTTCTGGTGGAATGTTGCCCTGTCAACTTTAGCCAAGCTCCCTTATTTTCCAAAGTTTACCAGTAAAAGTGTGATTTTTGACCTCCTGAGAAACTGTGTGTAGCATCTTCTCCCTTGTGGTGTCTCTCAAGGTATTAAAAGAATGGAAGGCCCTTTTCAAATAACTGGAGGGTGGATATTTTTGGTGCCTTCTATACTTTTTAAAGTAAAAGCCCTTCGATGAGCTCGTAGATCAAACCTGGGGTCCTACAGTCACCATCCCTGAAAGTGTACAGAAAACACTGAGCTGTGGCACTTGGGGACATGGTTCAGTGGTGAAGATGCCAGTGTTGGGTTAATGGTTGGACTCTGTGATCTCAGAGGTCTTTTCCAACCATAACAATTCTGTGATTCTGTGGTGACTCAACCACTTCCCTGGACATTCTGCTCTAACGCTTGATAAGCCTTAGCCATGCCTTTGGTGCTGCAGCCAAGGAACAGAGCAGTGATTTTCACAGTGTTCCTGGATCACAGGATGTCCAAAGCCAAGGGCATTTCCATCAGCACCTTGTCCTTCTGCAGATCAGAGTCACCTGAAGCCTCCAGGCCCTCCATGGTGGCAGAGACCCCGCAGGCAGCAAAACCCTGTCCTGCCAGGCTGCACAGCCCAGCCCTGTGTTTCTCTGGCCCTGGGGACAGCAGGGTTTGCTCTCCTTGGGGCACCTCAGTCCCTCTGCCATTGCCATCTGCCCCCCACCCTAGCAGGTTCTGAAGCAAAGCACAGTTGAAGGCCAGCACAGCTCTGCTCTGACAGAACCTGCAGTCAGGGAGAGGAAGAGGAAAAAGTCTTGTTTAACCAGCCTGAGGAAGAACAGGCTCAAGGACCTCCTGTATTCCTGGGCACTTTCATGACCCTGTGTATCCCACCCTCCTCCCAGCAGCATGTCTAGACCCTCCCTGATATCTATGCTGTCCCCCAGCTCTGGTTGGTGCCATGTGCACTTGACCTTCTTAGCTTTGATGCTGAGCCCCTGTGCCACAGGACATCCCTGACAGAGCCCAGGCCCTTCTCCTGGGGGTCCCTGCAGAGCTGAGCAGATCCAGGTCACCTCCCATTGCTCTGCCAACCCCTTGGGCCTGCTCTGGGCCCTGCAGGTCCTTGCCCTGCTCCCAAGGGCTGTGGGGGTGCTTCATGGTCAGGGCTTGGGGTTTAGAGCTCAGGGTCAGGATTAGGCAGAATTTTGGGAGGTTTGTTGTTCTGCTGGCAGTGTCTGGTTCATGATTAGGGTTTGGGGCTGGATTGGGATTAAAGCTTGTCTTTTCACACTAACAATGCAGGTTTGGGATTGAGGTGGGTATTAGAGGACAAATAAGAGTCTGGAGTTCTGAATTTGGGCTGTGCCTTTAAGGTCAGGCTGAGGTTGGGATTAGAGCAGTGGATTCTTTTCAGTGGGAGGGGCAGCACTTTTAGGTTGGGTCTTGAGGTTACAAAGACGGTAAAGGTCCATCAGGAATATTTGCACAGTCAGTGTTTCAGCACCCTCAGCATTCCCTGAACCTGGTTTTACCTCATCAAAATCTTTCCTCTCTGTTGGCCAAGCCCCTCTTTCCTTCCTCAAATATCCAATCCTTTTTGTCCCAGTTCCTCCTAATCTCCCCCAAACTTTCATCTGGGTGGGCTCAGCTTTGTGATGACACTGTGCAACCTCATGGAATCAAGGGGTTATTGTGGCACTGCAGGGCCTCATGGAAAGAGGAACACAGGGACACTGTGAAATCTTGTGGAACCAGGACACCATTTAACATTTGGGACCTTGTGGAAAAAAAAAGAACCCTGAAACATTTTGGAACCTCATAGAACCAGGGAGTCATTGTGTCACTGTGGTGCCTCATGGAAACAAAGGACTCCTGGGACACAGTGGAACCTCATGAAATGAAGGGACCACTGTGACACTACAGGGTTTTTCCGGAGCCAAACAGACCTTGGGACACTGGAGAACCCTACGGAATCAAAGGGTCATTGTGACACTGAGGACACCTCATGGACTCAAGGGACTGAAGCAGGAAGGGTTAATTGGGACACTTTTACTGTGGGCCCATGAGGGCCCCTACCCCCCTGTACACCCCCCTGTACACTTTTAATCTGCCTTAAACCATATTTTGTAAACTGCATTTTGCATAAGAAGATTCTGTCCTGTGCTGAGGGCATCAGACCTTAAAGGAACCACAATAAACACTGGGCAAAGAACCCAGCGCCCATAAATCTCATCCAAAGGAGCCAAGGTGACATCTCAATAGGTGAAATAGGCCCTAAGCCAAGACTTTCTTGAAGCCTCAGTGATCAGAACATAAGAACAATAGAAAGAACGAAAGGTCCCCGAGGTCAGGTGAGGATGAGGATTAAAAAAGCAACCCCCAGGATGAAGGCAAACAGGATCTCCCACCATAATATTCCTCAAAATAGAGACCACGCCTCCATCTCCGCCTCTAGCTCCACCTGTTATGAATATTGTAATTTATGTTGTAATCATTGCCAAACCTGTATAAAAAACTCACTGTAACCTAACCAACTCGGAGCCTGTTTTCCCAGCACGAGCTGGCAGGCTGCCTGGCCGTTAATCAATAAATACCTGCTGCTTAGGCATAAAACTCTGTCTAAACAGTTTTATCTGCTTTTTTTGGGCATCAGGACCACTGTGACACTCTAGGGCATTCTGGAGCCAAAGGAACCCGGGGACACTTTGCAGCCTCCTGGAATCAAGGGACCATTTTGACACTGCAGGACCTCATGGAAACAAAACAAATTACAGGCTTGTCCAGGTGCTGAGGGGGATTCAGAAGGGAGACAGCAGTGATTTCTCCCTACAGACCCACCACTCCAGTGGTCTCTCCTGGCAGTCCATGACAGTGCTGAGTATTTTCCCCAGTGCCTCCCTGTCCTGAAGGTTTCTAGCCATCAGGTTGTAGCTGAGGGGCTTGGGCAGGGCCATGAGGAGGGGGTAGAACAAGGGCTGTGTCCAACTATCCCTGTGTTGGGCTGTGCTGGGCAAGGAGGAGGAGGCTGCAGCAAACAGTGGCACTGGTGAGGTGAGAGGAGCAGGTGGAGAGACCCTGTGGCTGCCCACGCTGGGCAGGAGCTGCCCCGGGATGGCAGCTCTGAAGGACTCACAGGATGTCCCTGGGAACAGGAGGGGAAGACTGGATTTCAAAATCAGGCTGGGAATGCAAAGAGCAGGAGTGTCATGGTATCACTGCAGGAGAGTTCCAACCCTGCAGCAAGGGCACAGAAGAAGTGACCCAGGACATCCGGGTCACAAAAAGTGTCTGGAACAAGCAGGAAATGGTGACTGTAGAGGACAGAAATGCCCCGAGCCAGGGTGCAGCTCTATTGGAGACAACTCTGCCAGTGCATGGGTCCTGCAGAGAGCAGGGCTGGCAAACAACCCAGTGCTGGTCATGGGATGGGGCCATCAGCAGGAAACACTCTGTACATGCCAAAGGTGCAGGAAATGGCCCTGACAGTGCTGGGAGCAGAGACTGTGCTGTCCCCAGTCAGGGGACACTCAGGGTGGTGGAGATGAAGCAGCTCCACATACCCTTTAGGGACAACTCCATTGATGAGATCTTACTGTCCTAGTCCCTGCTGTCCTGCTGGGAAGGGAAAGGGAGGGGCCAGAAGGCAGGGCAGTGACAGAGCAGACCTGCTGAAGTGTCCTCAGGGCAAAGCAAACTTCTGACTTGGTCACTTGATGCCCCTCCATGGAAGGACAACCAACCTCTTGCAGGTGGGGTGAGAGGCCAGGGCTGGCAATGGGGGTTACAGGGGCTGCTCTGTGACAACGACCATGGGGCACCTGCCCAGACTGTCCATGGAACAAAGACACAGCCCAGCCCCTGCTCTGCTGGGCCCTCAGGTCTGTGTCAGGAGCTCTGGCTGTGCAAGGACACTGCTGTGTGCCCCCACCCTGCACACTCCCACTCTGAACTGGGCACTGGCATTTGCTTTGCCAGGGCATTCCTGGAGCACGTTGCTGACAGGGACTGTGGAGGGAGAGCCAAACCCTCCTGCCCTGCCCTCAGGAGATGTCCTTTGCTACTGGAGCTGCTGGTGTGGAGCCCAGCTCTGTGCCAGCAGTGCCCAGGGCCTGTCCCTGCCTGTGATCCCAGCAGAGACACGCAGCAGGACAGTGCCCAAGGTGCCAGAGCACTCAGGCCTTGTACCCACAGCAGGGCTGGGAAGGACAGTATGGAGCTGGAAAGAGCAGGTGTGGAGGGAACAAGTGCCATTGTCCCTGGCTGTGTTGCTGTGCTGGGAGTCCCTTCCCTCCAACTCTGCACACAGGCACTGCCCCTGTGTGAGAAATAAATGAAACGGTTTTATTACAAGCAGGGTTTCCATGATTGCCTCATGATGAGGAGTTTGTGATCAGGGGTGTTCTACAGTTGCCTATGGCCGCAGTTCTGTTGCAACCATGACCTGTTAATAGTTGTGACCATGTTGTTTGCTATTGCTGTGTGAAGGCGAACCGGGAAGCCTGTAAGGCAATGAGACCAGCCAGGGCTCATTGCCAAGGGACCATGCGGCCGGGACAGGGAAACAATCTGATAGGATGGTTAAAACAACCAATGGACTGGAAAAGAGAAGTGTGAGCCTGCCCTGAGAGAACCAATCGGGCTCAAGAAAAGGCTATATTG
>NW_020958842.1:8231-11812 GCF_003031625.1 Empidonax traillii | reverse complement strand
CCCCCCCCCGGGGGCCTCCCCGTTCTCCCAGAGCTCCCAACCCCCCTCTCCCAGCTCACAGTGGCCCCCAATTTCCCCCCCTCCCAAGAGATGTAATTTTGGGGGTCCCACCTCAGCAACATCTGGCAGGCCCTGCAGGACGTGGTGTCCTCGAAGGAGAACATCTGGAAGTCGTGCCCGTCGGCCAGGGCGTGCTCGGGGAAGATGTTGGAGCTGGACAGGCACGAGGGGGGCACCTGAGCGTGGGGGTGGGGGGCAAGCTGGGCCCCCCTGGGACCACCCAGCGGGGCAGGTGACCCCCCAAACCCCCCCACCATGGGGTGGAGGAACCCACAGGGCCATCTCGAACTGCTCCAGCCACTTCTTCTTCATCTCCTGCGTCTTGAAGAAGAGCTCGTAGCGCTGGAGCCCGGCCGCGTCCACCAGGGAGAAGCTGTGGGACCACTGGGGGGAAAAGGGGGGGGTCAGCAGGGCCACCCCCCTGGGGAGGGACCCCCCGGCACGGGGGGCCAGAGGGGGACACACCCCGGGGGTCATCAGGGGTCAGGGGGTCACTCAGGACACGGGGACACCTGGACACGGCACGGCAAGGACTGGGGGGAGGCCCAGCAGGGGCTGGGGTTATGGGATCCACCAGGGATCGGGGTCATGGGATCCACTAGGGATTGGGATTGTGGGATCCACCAGGGATTGGGGTCATGGGATCCACCAGGGATTGGGGTCATGGGATCCACCAGGGATTGGGGTCATGGGATCCACCAGGGATCGGGGTCATGGGATCCACTAGGGATTGGAATTGTGGGATCCACCAGGCATTGGGGTCATGGGATCCACCAGGGACTGGGATCATGGGATCCACCAGGGATTGGGATCGTGGGATACACCAGGGATTTGGATCATGGGATACACCAGGGATTGGGATCATGGGATACACCAGGGATTGGGGTCATGGGGTTCACCAGGGATCAGGATCTTGGGATCTACCAGGGATTGGGATTTTGGATCTACCAGGGATCGGGATCTTGGGATCTACCAGACCCTGTGTCCATCAGGGGGCAAGATGTTGGGATCCCCCAGGGTTCGGGATGCTGGGATCCACCAGGGACACGAATCCTGGGATCCCCCAGACCTGGACACCCGTGTCCACCTGGCTTCTTTGGGAAGAGGACACCTGGGACCGCCAAGGCCCTGGACATTTGGGAGCACCAGGGACCAGGATCCTGGGATCAACCAGGGACCAAGATGTTGTGATCCGCTAGACCTGGACACCCAATCCACCTGGGACCAGGATTCTGGAATCCTCTAGACCTGGACACTTGGGTTCATTGGGAAGAGCTGGGATTCCCTGGGACCACTGGGAATGGGACACGTTGGATCCACCAGGGACCAGGGTGTTGGGATCCACCACACCTGCACACCTGGATCCACCAGGGCCCAGGATCCTGGGATCCACCACACCTGGACAGCTGGGACCACTGGGAGAAGGACATCTGGACCCACCAGGCTTCAGTGGGGCCACCAAGGACCTTGAGCCTTGGGATCACCAGGGACCAGGATCCTGGGATCCATCAGGGACACGGATCCTGGGACACCCCAGACCTGGACAGTTGTGTCCATCAGGGACCAGGATTCTGGGATCTCCCACACCTGGACACCTGGATCCACCAGGAACCAGGATTCTGGACCCACCAGGGACTGGGATTCTGGGATCCCCCAGACCTGGCCAGCTGTGTCCCAGGATGCTGGGATCCACCATGGGCCAGGATTCTGGGATCCACCAAGGACCAGGATTCTGGGATCCACCATGGGCCAGGATTCTGGGATCCACCATGGGCCAGGATTCTGGGATCCCCCAAGGACCAGGATTCTGGGATCCACCAAGGACCGGGATTCTGGGATCCCCCAGACCTGGCCAGTTGTGTCCTGGGATGCTGGGATCCACCATGGGCCAGGATTCTGGGATCCACCAGGGACCAGGATTCTGGGATCCCCCAGACCTGGCCAGCTGTGTCCCAGGATGCTGGGATCCACCAAGGACCAGGATTCTGGGATCCACCATGGACCAGGATTCTGGGATCCACCAAGGACCAGGATTCTGGGATCCACCAGGGAGCAGGATTCTGGGATCCACCAAGGACCAGGATTCTGGGATCCACCAAGGACCAGGATTCTGGGATCCCCCACGCGTGGCCAGTTGTGTCCACTGTGGCCCAAGACACTGGGCTCCACCAGGATCCAGGACACCCTGTCCCCCCGGGAAGGGGACCCCCCGGATGCCCCCCATGCCGTGGTGTTCCCGCCGTGTCCCCGCCGTGTCCCCGGTACCTTCTTTCCGTCGCGGGACCCGGGGTCCCCGTCCCCCAGGCGGTGGCTCTGCAGGTCCACCACGTCCTTGGCCTCGTAGGAGTCCCCGCGGCGCTTGCAGACGATCAGGGCCTTGTCCAGCAGGAACCCGTACCTGCCCCAGGGGACGGGGGACGGGGGTGGCACCGGCCCCCCCGAGGCCACCCCGCTGTCCCCGGCACCGCCCTGGGGCGGCCCCGGCTCTGGGACAGGGGGGTGACCAAGTGTCCCCGTGCTCCCGGCCTCGTGTCCCCGAGGGTGTCCCCCGTGGGGGGTCCCTGTTATCCCGTGGCCCCGTGGCGTCCTTGGGGTGTCTCTGTGGTGTCCCCATGGTGTCCCCCATGGGAGTGATCCCTGTTTTCCCACATACCCCCTTGGTGTCCCTGTGGTGTCCCCATGTCCCTGTGGTGTCCCCAAGGATGTCCCCATGGGGAGGGGGTACCCCTTTTCCCATGTCCCTTTGATGTCCCTGTGGTGTCCCTGTGGATGTCCCTGTGGTGTCCCCATGGTGTCCCCATGTCCTGTGGATGTCCCTGTGGATGTCCCCATGTCCCTGTGGTGTCCCTGTGGTGTCCCTGTGGTGTCCCCATGGTGTCCCCATGGTGTTCCTGTGGATGTCCCTGTGGGTGTCCCCATGGTGTCCCCATGTCCCTGTGGATGTCCCCATGTCCCCGTGGTGTCCCTGTGGTGCCCCCGTGGTGTCCCCATGTCCCTGTGGATGTCCCCGTGGATGTCCCTGTGGATGTCCCCATGATGTCCCCATGTCCCTGTGGATGTCCCCGTTGTGTCCCCATGTCCCTGTGGATGTCCCCATGTCCCTGTGGATGTCCCTGTGGGTGTCCCTGTGGTGTCCCCGTGGTGTCCCCATGTCCCCGTGGTGTCCCCATGTCCCTGTGGATGTCCCCGTGGTGTCCCCGTGGTGTCCCCATGTCCCACCTGTCCACCTTGGAGCGCCTCTCGGTGCTGGACACTTTGAGCTCCCCGTCGATTTTGGGGCGCCCGAACTGCGCCAGGGACTGGGGCTGGGCCGGACACCGGGAATGGGAATGGGGACATCAGGAACGGGGACAGCGGGAATGGGGACACCGGGAATGGGAACACTGGGAACGGGAATGGGGACATCGGGAACGGGGACAGCGGGAATGGGGACAGCGGGAATGGGAACACTGGGAACGGGAATGGGGACATCAGGAACGGGGACAGTGGGAACGGGGACAGCGGGAATGGGAATGGGGACA
>NW_020958842.1:0-1565 GCF_003031625.1 Empidonax traillii | reverse complement strand
ACCCCAAAATCGGGGGAGGACACCCCAAAAAACAGGAGGGTCACCCGAAAAATGGGGAAGGAGCCCCCAAAATCGGGGGGACACAGCCCAAAATATGGGAGGGTCACCCCAAAATATGGGGGGGGGACACACCCCAAAATCGGGGAGGACACTCCCCAAAATATGGGAGGACACCCCAAAAAACAAGAGGGTCACCCCAAAATCGTGGGGGACACCCCAAAATATGGGAAGGTCACCCCAAAATATGGGGGGACACCCCAAAAAACAGGAAGGTCACCCCAAAATCGTGGGGGACACCCCAAAATGTGGGGGGACCCCCCAAAATCAGGGGGATCACCCTAAAATCTAGAGGGCACCCCAAATTCGGAGGAAATCACCCCAAATTCAGAGGGGATCACCCCAAAGTCGGGGGGGACACCCTAAAATTTGGGGGGGATCACTCCAAAAACTGGGGAGATCACCCCAAAAATGGAGTGGTTACATCAAAAATTGGGGATTAACCCCCCACCCCGGATCCCTCCAGGACCCGCACTGGGGTTACTGGGAGAACTGGGAGGCGTTAAAGGAGCACTGGGGGGTTACTGGGAGAACTGGGGGGTACTGGTGTCACTGGTGGGGCTTTGTCACTGGTCAGGGTCACTGGTGTCACTGGTGTTACTGGTGTCACTGCTCAGGGTCACTGGTGTCACTGGTGTCACTGGTGTTACTGGTCAGTGTCACTGGTGTTAATGGTGTCACTGGTGTTACTGGTCAGTGTCCCTGGTCGGTGTCACTGGCATTACTGGTGTCACTGGTGTCACTGGTGTCACTGGTCAGCGTCCCTGGTCAGTGTCACTGGTGTCACTGGTGTTACTGGTGTCACTGGTGTTACTGGTCAGCGTCCCTGGTTGGTGTCACTGGTGTCACTGGTCAGTGTCCCTGGTCGGTGTCACTGGTGTCACTGGTATTACTGGTGTCCCTGCTGTCACTGGTGGGGCTTTGTCACTGGTCAGGGTCCCTGGTGTCCCTGGTCGGTGTCAGTGATGTCACTGGTCAGTGTCCCCAGTGTCCCCGCTGTCCCCGGTCGGTGTCCCCGCTCGGTGTCCCCGCTGTCCCCGCTCGGTGTCCCCGCTGTCCCCGGTCGGTGTCCCCTCTGTCCCCTGTCGGTGTCCCCAGTCGGTGTCCCCGGTCGGTGTCCCCGGTCGGTGTCCCTGCTGTCCCCGCTGTCCCCTGTCGGTGTCCCCGCTGTCCCCAGTCGGTGTCCCCGGTCGGTGTCCCCGGTCGGTGTCCCCGCTGTCCCCGCTGTCCCCTCTGTCACCTCGATGTTGATGAACACGCTCTCCATGTCCCGCGGCTCCAGGAAATGCCGCAGCGGCCGCAGGAAGTGCTGGGGGGGGAACTGGGATTACTGGGAGCACTGGGAGGGGCTGCGGCCCCACGACCCTGTCCCTGTGTCCCTGTCCCTGTGTCCCATCGCCGTGTCCCTGTGTCCCTGTCCCCGTGTCCCTGTCCCTGTGTCCCTGTCCCATCCCTGTGTCCCTGTCCCATCCCTGTGTCCCTGTCCCTGTCCCATCCCTGTGTCCCTG
>NW_020958841.1:8599-11832 GCF_003031625.1 Empidonax traillii | reverse complement strand
TCAGGAGCAACTCCAACCTGATCCAACACCAGCTCGTCCACACTGGGGAACAGCCTTACACATGTGAGGAATGTGGGAAGAGCTTCAGTTACAGCTCCACCCTCCTTACCCACCAGCGTACCCACACTGGGGAACGGCCCTACACGTGTGGGGAATGTGGGAAGAGCTTCAGGAAGAGCTCCCACCTCCTCAGCCACCAGCACATCCACACTGGGGAATGGCCCTACACATGTAGGGAGTGTGGGAAGAGCTTCAGGCAGAGCTCCAACCTGATCCAGCACCAGCTCATCCACACTGGGGAACGGCACTACTCGTGTGGGGAATGTGGGAAGAGCTTCAGGCAGAACTCCCACCTGATCAAACACCATCTCATCCACACTGGGGAACGGCCCTACACGTGGGAGGAATGTGGGAAGAGCTTCACTGATGGATCCAGCCTGATCCATCACCAGGGTATCCACACTGGGGAACGGCCCTACAAGTGCTTGGAATGTGGGAAGAGGTTTCAGCGCAGCTCAACTCTCATCAGGCATGGGCAGTCACACACAGGGGAGAGGCCCTTCCGCTGCACCCACTGCGGGAAGGGCTTCAAACGGAACTCCCACCTCGTCACCCACCGGCGCATCCACACCGGGGAGAGTTCCATCCCTCTCTAATTCATAATTCTTGCTTTGGTGCCAGCTTGAGTAGAATTGATTTAGGAATTGCTTCAGTGTAGAGCACTGTCCTATCTTATTCTGTACTACTGGTAGTTTCAGTGTTTCTATTGTGAAGTAAATAATTCTGATGAGGATTTTTTTTCTGATCATTTGTAACCCTAAATAATTCATTTCTATCAATGGATCTGATTTGCCATCCTTAAAACCTGGGGGACAAAAGTCGTTCAGTCCCAACTCTGTAATTCCTGTGAACTGAAAGTATTGGCATAAGCCAAGGCTGAGATTGGATCCAGCAGCCCCCCAGCACCCCACAGTAATTTAGGAGCTCAGGGTGGCCACCCCCCTTTTGTAAATCCTCCCTTTCCCAAAGACCCCCATGGGACTGTCAGACCCGCCAGACCACCCCCAATTTTCCACCCTTCTCCCCGTTCCTCCCACTTTTCCGTGGTCCCTCGTTACAATCTGCTTAGATATTGCAGAAAGAACTTCAGATTCGAATGTTCCCTTGAGCAAAATTAAAAGTCACACAAGTATCTGTGTATACCAAAAACTGATTTTTATTAAGTGCTAAGAATTGCAAAGAGAAAGGAAAAAGTAAGAAAAGTTGGGAAAGTGCTAGGATTATTTCTAGATGCAGAGAAAAGATACCACTGAAAACTACCTTTACCCACTGAGCTGGTGTGTGTATGGGGGAAGAGAAGCAGTTAATGCCTTTTTTTTTTTCTCTGTCCCTGCACCTTTTGGATGTTGTCTCTGTAGCTGCAGGGGCTCTGACAGCTTTAGTTCTCTGCAATGCACCAGGTGTGGTTTCACCTCTCACGCCCCTGTCCCAGGCCCTGCAGGGTCTCAGCTCAGCCCAAGCTTTGAGCCCTCAGAAATATGGTCAGGGTAGAAGGATAAGGTAGAACTCCCACATGTGGCACGGTGGTCTCAGCTCTCTCCAGGCCGGCACAGTTCCAGTCTCCGGTGACAGGCAGGCAGCACGCGGTGGCGGAGAAAAGGGGAGGGGAGGTGGGCAGAGATTCTCGGCTACAGTCACCAGTTCTTCTCCCTTTCCTCTTCCTGATTTTCCAAAATTTGTCCTCAAGGTTTATAGTGTTCAAAGGAGGTTGTACATGGTTTCTTGGCACATAACCAGTTCAGATGTTGGAGGAGATACGATAACCATAAACAATGGCAGGATCTTTTGGCAGGAAAAGTGCTGTAGGAAGTGCTGTGAACCTGTGGCAGAGAACTGACAGAGAATGTTTGATAGGAAATTTTTGACTGGCAGAAATAATGGAGTAACAATTTTTGGCATTTCTGTATTATCTGTGTGTTACAGATGGTTGCCATGGTAACCAACATAATGATGGGAATGCATAATGGTTGCCATGGTAACCGACTTCACAATCAGAATGCATAATGGTTGTTGTATTAAACGACCCTAGCAATGTAAATGCTCAATGGTTGCCATGGTAACCTACATAACTATTAATGCGTAATGGTTGCCATGGTAACCTAGGTAACATTGGGAATGCATAATGGTTGCCATGGTAACCGCGCTCACAATGAGAATGCATAAAGGTTGCCATGGTAACCGCTTGTATCAGTGAGAATGCTTAATGGTTGCCATGAAAACTGATGTCACAGTGGGAATAGGTAATGGTTGCCGTGATAATGGACATAACGATGAGAATGCATAATGATTGTGACGGTAACCAGTGTCCCAATAAGAATGCGTAATGGTTGCCATGGTAACCTACGTCACAATGAGAATGCATAATGGTTGCCACGAAAACCGCTTGTAACAATGAGAATGCACAATGGTTGCCATGGTAACCACTTTTAAGAATGAGAATGCATAGTGGTTATCATGGTAACTGGGATAACAATGAGAATTCATAATGGTAGCCATGGCAACCTAGGTAACAATGGGAATGCACAATGGCTGCCACAGTAACCAACATAGTGATTCAAATGCATAATGGTTGCCATGGTAACAATGTATCAATGGGAAAGCATAATGGTTGCCATGGTAGCCGAGTTCACAATGAGAATGCATAATGGTTTCCATGGTAATTGATTGTCACAATGAGAATGCCTAATAGTTGCCATGGTAACTCATGTAACAATGAGAATGCATAATGGTTGCCATGGTAACCGATGTAACAATGAGAATGCATAATGGTTGCCATGGTAACCAATTCTATCAATGAGACTGCATAATGGTTTCCATGCTAACCTAGGTAACAATGGAAATGTGCAATGCTTGGCATAGTAACCGACATGGCAATTCGAATGCATAATGGTTGCCATGGTTGCTGACATAACAATGCTAATGTATAATGGTTGCCGTGGTAACCAATGTAAACATTGAGATTGCATAATGGTTGCCATGGTAAGTGAGGTAACAATGAGAATGCACAATGGTTGCCATGGTGTAAGGGGGTACTTTTGATTTAGATGATCAGTGGAGCAGAGAGGGGTGAGAAAGTGATTATATTCACATGTGAAACCAGCCAGAGTGTTGTACAGTGTGACTTTATTGCACAAGTTCACTGTAAGGCCCATTGTGTCTTTAGCAAAGTCAAC
>NW_020958841.1:0-1648 GCF_003031625.1 Empidonax traillii | reverse complement strand
AGAGTCCCTGGGGAGGCTTTGTCAGGAGGGGCCCTCGGGGGGCTCCTTAAGGCTTCAAGGGCCTGCAGGATTTTCAGAGCAATTGGGGGTTTGCTTTTGGTTCTGCATCTCTGAGAGGTTTGTGCAGCCCTGGCCTCCAATTATCTGCTGTAACGAGTCCCTTGAGAGCCCCAGACAGTGACAACCCTCCGTGGGTCATTAATGCTTCAAGGCACTCAGGGTTTATTAAGACACTTCTTTTTGACACTGAGTCTTTGAGAGGTTTGTTCAGTCCTGGCCTCTAATTATCTGCTCTAATGAGTCCCTTGAGAGCCTTTGTCAGGAATGACCCGCAGTGGGGCTTGTTAAAGCTTCAAGGTACTACAGGTTTGTTAAGACACTTTGCCTTTTCCTTTGACTCTGAGTTTTGAAGAGGTTTGTGCAATCATTGCTTCCAATTCTCTGCTTTAATTAATCCCTGGGGATACTTTGTCAGCAGTGACACTCAGTGGAGTTCATTAATGCTTCAAGGTACTCAAGGGTTTTGAAGGAACTCTTCCTTTGAAAGTGAGTTTTTGAGAGGTTTGTTCAGTTATGGCTTCCAATTATCTGCTCTAATGAGTCCCTTGGGATTCTCTGTCAGTTGGGACACTCAGTGGGGCTCATTGATGCTTCAAGGCACTCAGGGTATTATTATTAAGACACTTCTTTTTGACACTGAGTCTTTGAGAGGTTTGTGCAGTCATGGCCTCCAATTATCTGCTCTAATGAGTCCCTTGAGAACCTTTGTCAGGAATGGCCCTCAGTGGGGCTTGTTAAAGCTTCAACGTACCACAGGTTTGTTAAGGTACTTTGCCTTTTCCTTTGACTGTGAGTTTTGAAGAAGTTTGTGCAATCATTGCTTCAAATTCTGTGCTTTAATTAGTCCCTGGGGAGACTTTGTCAGTAGTGACACTCAGTGGAGCTCATTAATACTTCAAGGTACTCAAGGGTTTTGAAGGAATTTTTCCTTTTGAAAGTGAGTCTTTGAGAGGTTTGTTCAGTCATGGCCTCCAATTCTCTCTTCCACCGAGTCCATGAGGAGCCTGTTTTGGGAATGGCCTTTAAGGGGACCCATTAATGTTTCCAGATACTTTGGGTTTTCCTTCTAACTTTCCTTTATGGACAGGTTTGTACAATCTCCCCTCAGTCCCTGAGGCTCAAGGACTCAGCACCAAAAGCCCCCTGGGGCTCCCTCAGATAAAGCAAGTCCTGACAAACCATGGCCCTTCCTGTGATTTCCCTCTAGTCTAGACTGTAAATTAGGAGTGTTGTCTTATGGAATCAGGGGACCATTGTGACACTGCCCAGAGCCTTTGTCTGGCTGCACTCCTGGCCTGCAAGGATCTGCTCTCAGGAGTCCCTGGGGAGGCTTTGTCAGTGCCTGCCCTCAGTGGGGCCCAGCAATGCTTCAAGGGACTGGCAGTTTGGCTTCTGACTTCTTGAGTAGCTTCTTCAATCTTCTCTCAGTAACTCAGGATCATGGACTTGTCTCTAAACACACCATGGGACTCATTAAAATACAGAAAAACAAATTTGTTTTTCTTTTTTTTTTATTGTCTTCCTGTCTTCACATCTTCAACAACTAATTGGAGTTTTTTTGTAGTTTACCTAAAGAGGAAAATTTCAA
>NW_020958840.1:5882-11851 GCF_003031625.1 Empidonax traillii | reverse complement strand
GAGTTGGATCAGGGGTTGGACTTGATGATCTTGGAGGTCTTTTCCAACCCAATCTATTCTATGATTCTATGATTCTATGAAATAGCCCCTCTGTAATCCAAGACAAAGCATTTGGTGACCTGCTCAGCCACTTGGATCCTCACAAGTCTACGGGACCAGATGGGACCCATCGTGGGGTGATGAGGGAGCTGGCGGAAGAGTTCGCCAAGCCGCTCTCCATCATTTACCACCAGTCCTGGGTCACCAGAGAGGTCCCACATGACTGGAAGATGGCCAGTGTGACACCCATCCATAAGAAGGACTGGAAGGAAGACCCAGGAAACTCCAGGCCTGTCAGCCTGACCTTGGTGCCCGGGTTGTGTTTGGGTTCCAGAGGGGGTTGTGGAACCCGGGGGGCACAAAGGGGGTTGTCACCCCAGAGGGTGGACTGGCAGACAGGGCTTTATACCTGGCTGGGAGGGTGGTGAGGCCCTGGCACAGGCTGACCAGAGAAGCTGTGGCTGCCCCTGGATCCCTGGAAGTGTCCAAGGCCAGGTTGGACGGGGCAACCTGGGATAGTGGAAGGTGTCCCTGCCCATCACAGGGGTGGAATGAGATGGTCTTGAAGGTCCTTTCAAAGCCAGATCATTCTGTGATTCGATTAAATGAAAACTGATTTTAGTGACAGGTGATTGAGGTGTGTGAACCCATAGCTTTAGCTCCTGGTCAGGACTGTCACAGGGAAAAGCTGTTGCCGAAGCTTTGAAGCCCTGGAACACACACACACACACACACTGCCAGGAATTTTGCTTTCTTGCACATAATCAGAACTTGGATGATAGGAAGTTGAAAAAAAATGATGCCAGGGAGGAAAGGTCAATGTTTAACCTGCCTGTAAGGTTTGTTCCCTTCCAGCTGAAAACTGCAGTGCAGTTACATGAGGTGTCAGCAACGGGATCCTTGCATGATCAAAGCAGTTTGATAGGTGGGATTGACACACTGCAATATGTGTTACACCACCACAGTAGTGCTTGAACTGGAATCTCTTGAGTTTATTTCAGTAGAGAGTTATGCTGTCATTGTGTTGTGAGTAAGTCTTTGAGGTCTTTGGGAGAGGGAAACAACTTTAGGAGCAGAGAACTGTGCCTTTTCCTCTGAAAACTTGTATTTCAGTGGAGGAAGGGCTGACTTTCTTGGTATATTATTGTTTTGTCTTGTATTTTATGGGGTGTTTAATGAGAAATGGTGCCTTGTTCTTAACATCTATACAAAAATAGAGATCAGTTTTATGTGTAATAAACAGTGTACCAATGTGCAGCACTGCCATCTGTTAGAAATCTAAAAATAAACAGGGGTGTGTGGATCCTCTAAACCCTCTAGTAATGCTTTTTGTGAAGTCCCCTCTATCACATTTGAAAATATTTCCTCCTGAAAAAGCTGGATTTAGTCGAAAGACATTAAGGATGCCTTGTCACTGAGTTATTTTGATTAAATGTTATATGAAACAAGAGATTCTCCCTAACTTAGAGGCCAAAAGGGATCCTGGTCACTGACTTTCCTCCCTGGGGATATATATAGGATATAGGATGCACGAGAGAGAGAGAGAGAAAGAGAGAGAGGGGAAATAGGATATACGTAGGATGTAGTCTGTGGTGGGAAAATATTGCAAGGACAGAAGGACCTTTCTGCTCTTCAAGGAAGTATGAGAAGCTGATTGATATCAACTGATGAACAATTCCCTCTTTGTGCAAAAGAAACCTTTGACTTCTTCATATAGAAGAAAAATTAACTTGATTTAAGGGAGCCAAAGTCCTCCCCACTCCTCATAAAAGACATTTTTTTTTCCTACAGTGGCTGCCTGTTCCTTTTGGTGTGGGATTGCGGTGGCTGCATGACCCAGTGCTTGACCACACCAAGGACCCTTCCTCCTGCAGAATCAAATGTCCTCCTGCCCCGCACATGCCCTGGGCTTCCCATGCCGGGGCTCTCAAAACTTGCCACTTCCTCCCTGGCTCTGAATTCCCCTGGGGTTTCCTCGCTGGTCACACTCCATCATCCCAGGTTCCTCCAGCCATGCCTTCTTCTGACCCTTCCTCCCCAGGGAAGCCAAGCAAGTACTTCAAAGGGCTTGCTCGGGGAAACCACGACTCTTGTTTTTTTAGGTCTGTTGGGTACTTTTATGCTGAGGGGTTTTTTTCTGAAGGATTTGCTGTTTGCTCAGATCCACATGACTGGCTGAGTCAGGAGCAGGAGCGGAGAGTTACAGGAGTGTGCCTCCAGTGACGTGCTTTGCATGAGTAACATGAGGTCTGAGGATTTTGAGTTGGAGGCTGAGAAGAGCTCTGCGGGTTTTCAGAGTGAATAAAGGAAGCAGCTGGTGGGGCAGGTCTCCCTCGACCTGGGCTGGCAGTGGTGTTGGTTTTTTATGGTGGTGGGTTTTTTATGGTGCTGGGTTTTTATGGTCCAGGTGTACAAGTGCAAAGGTCAGAGTCCTTCTCTGACCACGTCTGAGTCAGGCGCCACCAGAAAAATGCTCTCTTTTAACCCAAATCCCCACAGTGGGAAGGAGTGAGAGGGAGGATCAGCTGCTCTCCCCTCTCCACATCCACAGGCAAGTAGAGAAGATGTTTTTATGCTTCCTTCCTTCCTTCCCTCAGCCTTGAAAGAACAGACTGTAACCACAAAAAGGGAACAGTGTGATGGAGGGGTGAATAATCCCAGCTTGAGGAGATCATTGACAGTGTGTCTTAGGGCTGCCCCACCAGTGGATTTACAAAGTTCAGTGGATCCAGCCACTAAAACTGTATTTATTTCTATAAAGCTACCTGTGGTCCTTCCCTACCTTACTGCCCCAAGAGCTGATCCACCTCAGCTCTCCTCAGCAAACTTCTCCTTATCTTCCCTGTGTGCTCCAGGTTTCTCTGGGAAGATTCTCTCCACCTGGCAGGGCTTGCTGGTACCCAGTGCTGTCAGCACTGCTGTCCTGTAGAGCTGCTGGTTTCAGTCCTGTGCTGGGTGCAGCCTCAGAGCCTCATCTCATGTCAAGTGCTGACTTTGCTGCCACCGGGATCTGGAGGGCAAACCATCTTTGAGCTGCTTTGTCTGTATCTTGTAATTGCAAGGGGATATCACAGAAAAGCTCCCCAGGCATCCTTTGGGGTTTCACCACCTACATCCTGCCTGGCTGTTCTCAGTCACCAGCTCATCAAGTAGGTGGGACCAGTGGTGGGGTCCAAACTGCCCTCCCAGGAAATCAGGGTCCGTGTGGCAGAGTGGATCATCAGGCACCAAATCCCTGCCGGCACAGCTGTGGGGGGTGGTGCAGGATGACCTGGACAGTGCTGAGGTGTGGCGGAAATTAAAACCCTGTGGTAAGTGCCACAGCAAGGAGATCCTTGCCCGTGAACACTCCAGGGAATACTGCTGCTGCTGTGGGCTCTCTGCTGGTGTGGGACAGAGAGTCCTTCCCTTCCTAGTTCAACTCCAGGCAGAAGCGATTTCCCTACGGTAAAAATGAGAGCATGCGAGTATTAGTTGCTGGGAAACACATTTTTTTCATGCCTGGGACAAGAACTGAATGTGTAACCCAGCTGGAATGTTTAAAGAGGAACTGAAAGTATTTGAGTTGAGTTTTTCAAACTTCACTGTCTGCCAATTTTATGAGGTCAGTAGAAGATTATTTCACGTTTTTAGCTGGAAAGCTAAGCCTGCCGACTGCAAATTTCCCTTCCTGTTATTTTTACGTGAGTCTTTTCAACAGAAATGGTTCCAAGAAACAAGGTCATGTACTATAAAGATGCCTCTGTATCATCCTCACATGCCAATCACAGGAGACTGACTTTCTGTCCCCATTGCGGCACCAGTCACCAAAACGTCTGGCACAATCACAGCTGGCACAGCAGAAAGCAGGGATGAAAGGTTAGAGTCAATGGAAGAATGAGGAAAGGACAAATTACAGCAAGGTTTTATAAACTGGTGGTTCTCAAATGAACTTGGTGTGATGGGATTCATCCCAGAGGACTTTAAAAGTGTTTCCAGCCATCTCAGAGCTGTTTGCAGGGGTGGTTTGGGGCAGGAGGGGAGGCGCTGGCAGGCTGAGAAAGGGGGAACACAAGCTCCATTTTAAAAAAAAAGAAAAGGAAAGGAAAAGGAAAAGGAAAAGGAAAAGGAAAAGGAAAAGGAAAAGGAAAAGGAAAAGGAAAAGGAAAAGGAAAAGGAAAAGGAAAAGGAAAAGGAAAAGGAAAAGGAAGGAAAAAGAGAGAAGAGAAAAGAGAAAAGAAGAGAAAAGAAAAGAGAAAAAAGAAGAAAGAAAAGAGAAAAAAAAGAAAGAAAAGAGAAAAAAAAAGAAAAAAAGGCTTAGAAGTTAAAAGCCAATTAACTTCAGTTCCTGATAAACAACATCAAAGGGGCCATGAAATATGTAACTGGGAAATCATTTGTAAGCAAGTAAGAAGAAAATGAGGAGACAAAACCCAGCCAATGTAAATTTGTCAGAGGCAAATGGTTTAATTTCATTTTCATTCATGTTAATCTCATTTCCTTCTGTGGGGGGTAACAGGCCTTGTGGGGAAAAAAGCAGTAAATATCATATGATAAGGCTTTTAAAACACCCCACAGCAGCTTCGTTCCCACAGCCTGTCCAGACCAATCCCCATCCCAGGATCCTCTACCCATTTTTTGGTGTCACCTGTGCTGGAGCACCCATCCCTTGTGGGTTTAAATTTCAGCAATAACCTGGAGGAGACAATAGGGAATTTATATCCGGAAAGCACATGGCAGGGGTGAGGGCTAGGACTGGGATAGGGATGGAGTTTACCAGTGATCCTGGGGATTTGGAGGAAAGGGCTGAAAAACTGGATGTGGCACAGAAAGGACAAGGGCCTGGAGTGAAAGGACAAGGGGGAATGGCTTCCCATTGTCAGAGGGTGGGGTTAGATGGGATATTGGGAAGGAATTCCTCACTGTGAGGGTGGGGAGGCCCTGGCACAGGTTTCCCAGAGAAGCTGTGGTTGCCCCTGTATCCCTGGAAGTGTCCAAGGTCAGGCTCCATGTTTTTAGGTACCTCGAGATAAATGAAAGGTAGTGGGGGAGAAGGAGTTCTGGAAAGTACCAGAGCTGACAAGCTGTTTAGTTCAGCGGGAAGGACACTAAAAAGAGAGATTTTCAGTTACACGGTCAGATGTGCTGAAGGCAATTTTACGTTTACATCGTCGATGTCTGGTGGATGAAGGGAAATGTTGCTAAATATACAATAAATAAATCAGTGGGAAACCTGTTGTTTTTCCACCACGTCTCCTAAACCAATCTCAGATCGAAATCCAGCAAACCCAACCAGTTTATGCAGGGCAAGTCATCCTTTAGCAGGCAGTAGCTCTGGAAACAGAGCCTCTCTTGGGGCTATCACTTTGTTATTGGATTAGATAGTTTTAATTTCCTTTTTTCCCCATTTCCCAGCTTTGCAAAGCTGACTGTGAAACTTCCATCTTATTGCTGTTTTAAAATCCCACGTTCAACAGGAATCTCTTGATCTTAATATTAATTTGGTGGAGGATGGTGGTTGGGATACATCTTCACGGGCACATCCTTGTTCTGGAAAGTTTCTGTCTTGATCAGTTTTAATAAAATATCAGTCATCGTTGATTTTAAGAGCACTTTGTTCTGCAACAGGCAGCATATAGGTGGTAACATTTTGATAAAGAGCACTGTTTCATTCTCACTGTGAAACTGCCACTCTTTTACTTTAAATTAAAATAGAGAACCAACAAGTGACTAAAGTGGAAACATTATTTGGATATTAAAAAAAGGTAGGTTTTGGCAAGGTGGGTTTTTTTTGGTGTTTGGGAGGTGTTTTTTTTTTTTTAATTCCTGTTATAAGTTAGTATAAGAATTTAGACAACTCAATTCCAATTAAAAATTGATAAATTTATTAAGCAAGCAATAATAAAGCAAACAGCGCTGGGTGGCCTGGGGGGCAAGTGCCCCGCCTGAGA
>NW_020958840.1:0-4281 GCF_003031625.1 Empidonax traillii | reverse complement strand
TATTAAAGGGTTGATGATTATTAGTTTGTTTTTGAAATGCTGACTTCTAAATTATTGGTGGAGGCCTTGAGGAAACATAATTAAGGCTCAATTTTTTTGTTGTTGTTGTTTGGCTTTGTCCTTTTTATTTTACGGAGTGTTACTTTTAGTTCAGGTTTATTGAGAGACTTGTTATATACTTATGCACCCACTGTAGTACGTCTCTGCCTCCCTTCGCCTAACTCCGGAGCACGGAGCAGCGAGGTATTTTGTAATCTTCTCGGCAGCAGCCGTAGTCTTCAGGGTTTATACGGCCTCTAAGTTCAAGATGTTTTAAAGGAAGAGAATACATTCCTAAATTATTACAGACAAAGTATTTCAATCATTATTGTTTGTTATTTCTACTTCAAAGGGTAGAATAAAAAATTTCTTTAGGTGGTATTTTATAAAGTGTTTCCACCAATAATTTTTTAGGTTTATATACCTTATAGACATTTTGTATGTCCTTGGGATTAATAGTTAATATTATTATATTTTTTAATTATATTTAATACATTGACAAACTATTCATTCTGTATGATATAAATGGGGATATTTTAAACAGGGTATGCCTCAAGGTATTCTATGAAGCACACGAATATTAGTTTTTATTTTACAACAGTGGGGCAGATGGATACGGGTTCTTATTATTTTAAAGATTGCCCCTGATTCGAGAGGAATTTTGTTTGGATGCTAAGGTATATATGGGTTATTTGTAAAGTACATGGAGAAGGTATTTGGAATCCTTTGTACAGCAGGGGGGATGTTTCCTTAGAATTTTGGAATGAATTGTTATTTATTCACCAGTCTTTTCCTTTTTAAGATTAAATTCCAGACCGTTCGTAGTTTTCTCCGTCCGTAGTCCAATGGTCACTTGGGAGAAGTCCTTTCATTTGAGAGGCATGTGTCCATTTTTCCTTTGCAGTACAGGTCTGCAGTCTTTTGTTGTGTGCAGTTCCTGGAATGGATTCTCTCAACAAGGGGTTAAAGATGTTTCCTTCCCCATTCCCAGTGTTTCCCTTATGCATCTTGAAATTTAAGGGTGCTGTTTGGGCTAAAGTCTCCCTTTGCTTTCCTTATAATTCTGTCCCAGCCCCCTCCACTTTTACACTGAATTTTGATTAGGACATAGAAAGTACGAATAGTCCCAGGTTGTGAATATGCTAGTACACAGGAATTAATATAATCGGTTTCAGTCTCCACAGTGATTTGTCGAGGGCTAGCAGGAGACTTTAGTTCATAAACACAATTTTGCCCACCTGGGCTGTCACATCATTTTTTTTTTTTTTTCCACTTCAACAACATGGGTTTTAGTATAAAACAAACATTAAAATTATTCTTTACTTTAAATTTGCGTTTAGGAAGGAAAAAAAGAAAGCACCTCTCTTTCCTTTGTAATCCATAGAAATGAAACTTGACTCAGGACAGCTGCATTTGTATGCTAGGTAGTTTTCCTCAGAGTTTTCTCCAGGTTAGGAATTTGCAAAGAAATATGCCAAATAAGTTTATGGAAAAGAAATAAAAATAGAAATATATGTATTCATTATATAAATGTTAATATATATTTTTTATAAAGGGTATTTTAGTCAGTTTTTGAAGACGTCTACATTTTATATAGGGCAATATAAACAGATTTGCAGGAAATAGCATGGAAGTCATTTCACAGGGTTAGTGAGAAGAAGAAACATTCTCCTAGTGAAATTAGGGTAAATTAGGTGTGATGTAATTAATAGGTACTCAGTTTACACACATGATGTACACAAAGTCTCCTCCTTAGGTGGAAGGGAGTAGTAGTACAGGTGATACTAATACTGAAGTCTTTGTTAAAAGTACGGTTTTCAATACAGAATATACATTAAAATTACTTTCGTGTATATATTTTAAGATAATAAATAATTGGTTTTTGTTTTTTTTAAGATTTGTGAGAATATTTTAAAGGCACAGACACGTAATGAAAGCAATGTTATGTTACTATTTAATACATTTATACGAACTATGATTATAATAGCTTATGATATTAACAATGATTTCTGTTATAATTTCTTTAAAAATGAAGTTTTTGACAGTAAAATTATACAATATTTTCTTATGTTACACTGACAAATATAACCACAGACTTATATCAGAGTTTCTAATTTCAATTCAGATAATAAAAGAAGTAATCAATTAATTTGAAGTCCCATCCTCTTTTCCTAGCTCGTTTGGAGAGAGGAAGCATCATCCCCCTTTCTTTCTGACTTTCCCTTATCAGTCTATTACATGCAATTCTTTCTTTTTCTCTCTATGATTCCAACACTGTTCTTATATTTCCTTTTAAAGACTACAAAAGTAACTTCCCTCTTCCTAAACCATCAAAATTAAAGCTGCAGACCTTTTCTTTCATCACAGCAGACACCGTTTCTTTAGCTCTCTCTCCCCCTCTTCCCCCTCCCTCTTCTTTTCTCAGTTTTTAACACTGTGGTCTCAAATCTTGGTAACACTTTTGTTGTTAGATTTAAATTTGTTTTATGAGAAGCTTGGTAAATTTTCCTTTTTTTTTTGTTTCATTTACATTGTATATATATATTTTCATAGTTTTTTATAATTTTGAGGAATTTTTATATTTATAATTTTCCTCCTGGGGTCCTAATTTAGTTTTATCAAGAGTTTGTTATGATGTTTTAGTCCCAGGAATTAAATAATGAAGTTTTTGATACTCTTTATCTTTTTCAGTTTATTTAAATGGTTTTAGGATTCTTTGTGTCTTTTTTGACAATTTCTTTTAGATGACTTTTTTTTCTTGTAAAAAAATATTTTATTATTTGGACTTTGGGCCAATTTGCTGAGGCCTGTTCATGTATATTTTTTTGGGGCTTTTTTCAGTAAGTTTTTGCAGCCTCTTTTTTGTCATTCACTTGATTTCTGTAGTCCGTTTTAACCATGTTTTAGGTGTTTTGCCAATTTAGGGCTGAGTTACAGTTCCCACTGGGAGGGGTGTTGGATTGCATTTTCTCCCAGGTATATAAATTGTTATAAGTTACTGGCGGTAATTTAAGAAAATTTGAGAAAGCAAATGCAAAATAACAAGCCAATTTATTAGTAAGCAGTAAATGAACAATCACGGCTCGCCGGGGGGACTGCTGGAACTTAGGTTCCCACACAGTTCGCCCGCCTTCGACTTCCCAAACTCCCTTTTTGAACCCTGCGGGCTCCTGTTTAGACATGGTACTTAGGTTCTTATTTATACATGATCCGGGGCATGTGCTCTCCGCACATGCTCAGTTACAAAGTTTCTCATATACATGTTCCCGGGCAGGGCTCTCTGGCGCCGATCGGCTGGGGGTTTCTTTGTGGGCTGGGGGCTTTGCGAGGAAGGTTTCTCCTTTTTCTTTGTGTTCGGTAGATGACCCCAGCTTGGAATATGCGCATTTAAAAGGTATTCTCCTCCCCTCCCAGGCTTATCACATTCCTTTTGATTTCTTGTTTGGGGGAGCCTCTCGTGTCTCCAGACTGTCGCTTCGGATGATGTTATCAGGGCCCTGTAAATTACAGGCTCAGTCTGCCCCCCCTCCTTCCACCATCAACCTTGGGAACAAACGGCAGTTTGTTAACAGCATTCCACAGTTACGTGGGGAATGCATATTTCTACTAAGCTTAAAAACTCTTTTTAAAATGTATATATGTAGCCCTAACAGCCATGAGAGAAATACATATAGAAATCACACATCCATAGCATGAAGTGTTAGTAAGCTTAACAAAAAAAAACAATCTAAAAAAATGTATATAGTTTATCACAATTCCCTAATTTTTTTTTTTTTTCATTGATTCTGTTCGTGAAATCTTTCTAAGACATCTTTTGCTTTTTGGAGAGTCAGAGCGTGTTCTTCGTCCGGAACTTGGTCGTATTGTGTCCGTAATACTAGAAGGTGCGCAGCCTCCAGCCGTCGTTTTATAAGAGCGAGTAATCGATTTAAAATACACGGACCAAACGTTAAAGTTATGATTAAAAGGAGCAGGGGTCCCGCAATTGTGGATAACAAGGTAGTTATCCAGGGGGAGTAATTAAACATGGATTCATACCAAGTGCTCTGCGCTGCGCGCTCCTTTCGTCGTTTCTCTAAGCCTTCTCTCAGCTTAGACATTGTGATAAACTATATATTTTTTTAGATTGTTTTTGTTAGGCTTACTTACACGATATGCTATGTATGTACAATTTCTATATGTATTTTTCTCATGGCTGTTAAAGCTACATATATACATTTTAAATGGTTTTTTTAAGCTTAG
>NW_020958839.1:21751-23432 GCF_003031625.1 Empidonax traillii | reverse complement strand
ATGCTCCCTGGAATATTATTCCAGGAATGTCTTGATACAGAGCATCAGACTCCTCAACAGAATCCTGCCAAGTAGTTATATCCACATAGGAAAGGAAATTGTTGGTGATCCTGACCTGGCTTTTGGAGGTACCAGGAGCTCCTGATAAAACAAAGATCTTCAACTGAAGGCTTTATTAAAGTAGCTGAAGGGTCAAACTCAGAAGTGTCTGAACCTGCAGACAGTCATTCCTTCAGAGCAGAGATGCAGGTGCTTGGGAATGTTATTCCCTCCTGTCAGCTTCCCACACAGCTGTGGGCACACATTGTCCAGGCAGCTCACGAAATGCAGAGTTTCCTTCCCACCTGAAGGGAGGCTTTGCTCTCCAACACCTCTCCCAGGGGGCACTGGGTGATCGCAGGCTGGTTCTGCCGGCTCTGCCCGTGTCCTGCTCTCCTTGGAAAGCACCACGGCCGGAAGGATCCAGCTGTTGATCCTGATCTCCGGGACAATCAATAAAATATCATTAAACAGGCATAAAATGTGGGGAATCGATCAATGAAACGCCAGCTCTGTCTGAAAAGAGACACAAACACAGAAGAGCCGCCCCGGGACGGGCGGGCTGGGAACACAAAGTGGAGACTGAAGTGAATGCGAGAGGGATCGGCCCTTGGGGGGCCCCGCCGGCCCCCGGCACTGAAGAGCCGCCTGGGATGGGCCCTGGCGGGGGTCGCCAGAGAAGGGATCGAGGCTGGAACAGAATAAAATACAGAGAATAAACCAAAGTAAAACAAAAAAGCCGTCCCGGGGCAGCCTCCGCCGCCCCGTATGTAAAAGAGCTGCCCCGAGGGACGAGCGAGGAGTGGCGGCCGTGGAATGGTCACCGGGGGTGTGGCGAGGGAGGCGTGAATGGAATCAAAGAGAGAGGAGAGAATTAAATACACTAAAGGAGCCGCCCCGAGTCACAGAAAGAGCTGCCCCGAGGGACCCGCTGTCGGGTGTCGTCAAAGGGTTGCACCGAGGGCAGGGCGAGGAGGGAATAGAATTAAATGTAGAAAATAAAAGGAAGAGAATATAAAGGAGGTCCCACTGCCCCGTATCGAGAAGAGCCGCACCGAGGGACCGGCGGGGCGGCACCGGGCAGGTCGGACGATATTCGGTGTCCCCGAAAAAGTCATCCTCTAAAGAACCCCGTCTCAGCCCCTGACCGGACTGGAACAGCGGGCGCGGCCCGGCCCGGCCCCTCCACCCGCGCCGGGAGCGGCGATGCCCGCGGGCCCGGCCGGGGCCGAGCGGCGGCAGCCGGAGCAGGGGAAGCGGCTGCAGCGGCGGAGACGAGCGGGGTGTTCCCAACCGGGTCCGCTCCGCCCTCGGGCCCCGGGGGGAGATCAGGGGTTGTTCCCAACCGGGTCCACCCCAAGGACCCCCCAGAACCCCCCACCCCCGGGGCTGCAGCGCCCCCAACGGCCTCAGCCAATCAGAAAGCGCCCACACAACTCTGGCCAATCAAAGCGCGCCACGCTGATGACTCATCAGTTGCCGGGAGGACGCGACGCTAAACGGGCCCCGATTTTGCCCTCAGCCAATCAGAGCGCGTCCAAAACCCCCCAAAACGGCCCCGCCCGGCTGGTTTTGGGGTGTCAGCACCTGCCCGGCGCTGGGGATGGAGCGTGTGTGGGGAGCTGGGGCCGTACTGGTGGTA
>NW_020958839.1:16480-17878 GCF_003031625.1 Empidonax traillii | reverse complement strand
CAGCAGTTCGTGCACTCGACAGCGATGTGGGGGTCTTTGTGGGGGACACCCCGTATGGGGAATTCCAGGCCAGGTACTGGAACAGCCAACAGGACTTTCTGGAGGACAGACGGGCTGCAGTGGACTGATTGTGCTGGAAAAACTACAAGGTGTCCACCCCGTTCACTGTGAACCGCAGAGGTGAGCGCGGGGCAGAGCGGGTCCCCTCGGGAATTCTCCTGCCCCGGGAACGACCCTGGAGACCCTCAAACCCTCCCTAGGACTCACCCCAGACCCCTCAGCCCTCCCTGTGCCCATCCTCGTCGTCTTTTTCCCCATACCAGTGGCCCCGAATCCATGCCACTCTCTCCCAGTGCCCCTCATTCCATTTCGATCCATCCTAGTTTCTCCCAGTGCCCCCCAGTACATCCCAGCCTCTTCCAGTGCGTCCCCGCGTCTCCGCCCCGCTGGTGCCACTCTCCCGCCCCTCAGCCAATCAGAGCTCGTCTTTTTGATGACTCATCAGTTGCCGGGCAGACCCGCAGCACAGAGTTCCCTCTCCAGGACTCAGCCTCCCAGTCTCGCTCAGGTCCTTCCCAGTCCATCCCAGTCCCTTCCAGTCATTCCCAGTCCCTCTCACTCCTCTCCCAGACGCTCTGACTCCATTCCCAGTCATTCTCAGTTCACTCTCACGTCTCCCAACTCTCTCCCAGTGACCCCCCCAGCCCATCCCATTCTACCCTCGTCCATTCCCAGTCCCTCCGAGTGCCATCCCAGTCCCTCCTAGTGCCACCCAAACCCCTACCAATGTCCTACAAACCCTCTCCCCTCTCTCCCAGTGCCCCCCAGCTCAACCCAGTGTCTCCCCTTCTTGCCCAGTGTCCCCCAGCTCAGCCCAGTGTCTCCCTCGTCTCTCCCAGTGCCCCCCAGCGTGTCCATCTCGCTGGTACCATCGAGCTCCCAGCCCGGCCCCAGCCCCTGCTCTGCTCCGTGATGGATTTCTACCCTGCCCGGTGCAGGTGAGGTGGTTCCAGGATGGGCAGGAGCTGCCGGAGCACGTGGTGGCCACCGACGTGGTCCCCAACGGGGACTGGACCTACCAGGTGCTGGTGATGCTGGAAATCCCCCCCCGGCACGGGGTCACCTACACCTGCCAGGTGGAGCACGTCAGCCTGGAGCACCCCCTCAGCCGGCACTGGGGTACGGCCCGGCCCCCCCAGCATGGGGGGACACTGGCAGGGGGGTCAGGGGGAGCACTGGGGACACTGGGAGGGAGATTGGTGGTCATGGAGAGGCTGAGGAGGAGGTTGGGTGGTCCTGGGAGGGCTGAGAGGGGCTGTGGGGAGTCGTGGGGGTGACTGGAAGGGTATTTGGGGGAGCCTGGGTAGGATGGCAGGGAGGCTGTGGGGGGGCTTGGGT
>NW_020958839.1:11589-15412 GCF_003031625.1 Empidonax traillii | reverse complement strand
TGGGGGGGTCGTGTGTCCCCCCCGGCCCTGCTTTTGCTCTCACACCAGCCGCCTGCTGCTCCCAGTACTCCCAGTAAAGCTTCCCAGTTCTCTGCAGTCCTGATTATTGGGGGATATTGAGGGGGGGCTCCGAAAATCTTGGAAATGGGAGGGGGTTTGGGCAACGTCAGCGCCCCAAAATTCTACATATCCAGGGCACCCCAAAGCCAAATTCCAGCAATCTGGGACCTCCCAAAACCCACCTTGGACCCCCCAAGCCGCGGGCAGAGTCAGCCCAAGCAGCAGCAGCCAATGGGAGCGAGCGCAGCTTCTGCGTCATCAGTTGCCGGGCAGACCCGGCCCAAACTGAGCCCTCACCGAGCTCAGCCAATCAGAGAACGCCCTCCACTCGGTTTTAGGGGCCCGTCGGAGCTCCGGGACAGCCAGATCGCCGTTTTTGGGTTCAGCAGAGCTGCGGGACCTCTGGGTGCTCATTTGTGGGTTCCCCTGAGCTCCCACCTGTCCCACACCCCACGGACCCCCCAGAACCCCCACCCCGGGGCTGCAGCGCCCCGAACGACCTCAGCCAATCAGAAAGGGTCGAAGCGGACTGTGGCTAATCAGAGCGCGTCTTGCTGATGACTCATCAGTTGCCGGGAAGATGCGACGCAAATCAGGCTCCCAACTTTGCACTCCACCAATCAGAGCGCACCCAAAACACCTCCCAAAACGGCCCCACCCGGCTGGTTTTGGGGTGTCAGCACCTGCCTGGCGCTGGGGTTGGAGCGTGGGTGGGGAGCTGGGGCAGTACTGGTGGTACTGGTGGTACTGGGAGCCCCCCCGGCTGCGGGTGAGGAGCTCTCGGGTGAGCGGGGGGGGGGGGCGGGGTGTGTTGCGGGACGACCTGGTCCGGGAAGGGCACGGTGACTACCCCTTAGTCACTCGGGCCACTAACTCACAGACACCAATGTGGTGGACGGTAAATGGCGTTTATTAGCTTGTAACACGGCCTTTTATAAGGTTTAGTTACATTGGCACTTCCGTCTGCTTACGTTATCCCCTAGCTGCTATTGGCTGTCAGGCATTGGAGGGGGGTGGTCCCTGTCTTTCCGTACATCCCGAAATCTTCCGAACGCCAGGCCCTGTCTACCCACATTTCCCCCCCTCTCCATGCCATATAAAGCAGGTTATAATCTAAGAAGTGCAAAATACTGTCATAGAGGTCATAGAGGTCAAAAGTTTTTAAGGCTCAACAAGTGGCTCAAAGGAAGCCCTAGAGAGGTAGAGAGAAGTGTCTTAACACTGAGGTATAGAATTGTGAGTCAGTGCAAAACTATGTGGAACTACTTTGGTTTAAGGCATTATCTACAGCATTTGCCGCTGTTTGACCACCATGATGTTGATGGATTTCAGACGGTTCTCAACAAAGGATATGAGCTTGTTAAAAATGCAGGGCCCAAAAACCAGTGCTAAGAGGAGTATTGCTATTGGACCGATAAGAGAGGACAGTAAGGTGGTGAGCCATGGTGCCTGATCAAACAGTGATGTGAACCAGTTCTGCGATTCCCTGTCCTTTTTTCGATTTTCTAATCTCTCTCGCAGCTTGGCCGTGGTGTCTTTCCCTAACCCTGTGTGGTCTGTGAAAACGCAGCACTCCTCTTTAAGAGCAGCACACAGCCCGCCCGCTTGTAAGAACAGAATGTCCAGTCCTCTGCGATTTTGCAGAACCACCTTGGACAGTGACTTAAGCGAGAGCCGTGATGGACTCTTCGATCCGGGCTATGTCCTCGTCTGTTGCTGCCTTTAAAGCACCGAATTCTCTGTTCTGACATACCAGGGACGCTATTCCTGTCCCTGCTCCAGCACCTCCTGCAAGCATCAGTAGGGCTACGGTCACTGCTGTGATGGGCTCCCGCTTTGCCAAGTGATGGTCTGGGACAGTCATGGAATCGTACACATAGTTCTCTGGGTGGAAATAGATCTTGGGGATTACTGTCACTTGGACACAGTACTCTGAGGATTTGTTAAACACTGCCCAAGATACGCAAGGGGTGAGCCCTGTGGAGGAACAGGCCCACTTAGTGTTATTAGCTGGGATTAACCATTTTGCTTGGGTCCTGTAGTGCACTTCCCTAATGCATAATTGCCTTTTATGTTGCGGGATTTGGCCCACGCACATCCCGCTGCCGACTATTTCTGTGAGTGTGATGCTTTGTATGTCCATTTCCCGTAGACATTGGGCTGGATTATCGCTGTAGGCCTGTACGGGCGTGTCATTTATTGCTATGCCTTGGTAATAGGGTGGCTGCGCTCCATAACAGAGCCAACAGTGTTGTGTGAGGTTTGGGTTGGTTTTGTTCAGGACTTGGTAACTAGCTTGTATCTGTTTCCAAAGTGGATGTGTAGCACTGGAAGTTGGACTGCTAAAAGTGTGCGGTGTCATGGGTGTTGTAGGGTGAGTGGTCTGCCTGGGGGTCGTTATGTGTGGTGTCTCAGGCCAAGGGTCGTTTGGGGCGGCTTCTTTCTTAATCTGGATCAGACTGCCTTGGTCGTATCCTGCTGCCTCGTACCTTACTCCCCATGTTTTCCCAAGCAGCCAGCTGTCTTCCTGGGGGTTCGTAACATTTACAAGGAGGTATTTACAGGCTATGCCCCCTTTCCATACCTGTTCTGTTTTGCACCCACGTGGGCCCCATTGTACCTTCAGGTATTTATCTCTAAGGCTGCCTGCTATCCATGCAGGGGCGATGGTCTCGCAGCCCCAGTATGCACAGTAGTACTCGTTAGGCAGGTTACAGTACCCCTTCCCCGGATTTGAGGTGAGACACATATAGAATCTCCCATATTCCCGACAATTACTACGTGGGACTAACGCACACAGGGTGAGGGTAAAGCTTGGTGCACCTGACGTTACCTGAGAGGCGATAACTTTCTTAGTCTGGGGCCTGAGGAGAGACCATTTAAATGGCTGGTGATGTGAGTGGCCTGCACGTGTTGGCTCTACCTTGGAGAGTGCCAGGATCAGTATCACACAAAGACATCGCTGCTTTCTCTCACGGTGGCTGTCTCGATGCTGTCTGGCCTTTGTCTGCGCTGAGCCCCCAGGGTTGGACAGGGTGTTGGTCGGTGTGTCGTTCTCCTCTGGCACTGGGCTGTACTGGTTCTGAGGGTGTCCAATGACCCAATCCTGCAAGTAAAAGCTCGCAGTTTTCATTAGTTTTATTCTGCAGGTCTGGCTTAATAGATATAAGTGGACACCATTTAACCTCACCAGCTTTCTTAACTGCAGCAGTTCAGTCACTCCAGTATGATCCCAGGAACTTCCAGTAAGTGGCCAGTTTGATCCCACTCATCCCCAGTATGGCTGCAGTCCCTCCCACACACTCCCAGTATTATTGCAGTCACTCCCAGTAAGACCCCAGCAGGACCCCAGGAGGGGCCCAACTGCTCCCACTATGATCCCAGTTGCCCCCAGCATGGTTCCAGTTGCTCCCCTTCACCCCTACTCTGGTTCCAGTCACTCCCGGAATGATCCCAGTCTCTCCCAGCCACTCCCAGTATAGCCCAGTTGCTTCCAGTATGCTCCCAGTCAGTCCCAGTATGATCCCAGTCTCTCTTAGTAGGATCCAAGTTACCCCCTGCATTGTCCCAGTTTCTCCCCAGTCACCCCACTGTAGTTCCAGTCCCTCCCAGTATGACTCCAGTAGGATCCCAGTGACACCCTCCATGGTGGCAGTCACAGCCAGGATGAACCCAGACATTCCCTGTCACTCCCAGTATAAAGCCATTTGCCCCCAGCAGGGTCCCACTTGCTCCCACTCACCCACTGCAGTTCCAGTCCCTC
>NW_020958839.1:8450-10007 GCF_003031625.1 Empidonax traillii | reverse complement strand
AAAGGGCAGGGTGGGACCCCCAAACTGAGCATGAGGGGGCTGGGGAGTGGGGGATGATGTGGAAAACGGGGAGAGAGAGGAAAATGTGGGGGTTGGAACCCCTAGACTGATCTGGGAGGGGCTGGGGATTGAGGACCATGAAAAATTGGAGGGAAAAGGGAGAAGGGTGGAAAACGGGGGGGTGGCCTGGCTGGTCTGATGGTCCCATGGGGGTGTTTGGGCACAGGGGGCTGGGAAAGGGTGGTGCCCGCCAGAGCTCCCAACTGACTGTGGGGTGCTGGGGCTGCTGGATCCAATCTCAGCCTTGGGTTATGCCAACACTTTCAGTTTAGAGGAATTACAGAGGTGGGACTGAACCACTTTTGTCCCCCAGGGTTTAATGATGGCCATTCAAATCTATTGAAAGAAATGAATTATTTAGGGTTACAAATGATCAGACTAAAGATCTTCATCTGAATTATTTACTGCACAATAGAAACACTAAAACTACCACTAGTACAGCATAAGATAGGACAGTGCTCTACACTAAAGCAATTGTTGAAGCAATTCTACTCAAGCTGGCACCAAAGCAAGAATTATTCATTAGAGAGGGATGGAACTCCCCCAGACCAACGCTCGGGGGGAGATCTCTGCCCTCAACCTCCAGCACTGACCTTGGGGGGTCCCAGCCAAGGCAGGAATCTCCACACACCCCCCAAGAAGGGTTCTGTTGGCACAACCTGCCCCTGGCAAAGGGGACTGGCCCTTTCTGGTACAAAAGGATGGACTGACAGTCCCTGGACTCCAGGGGTTGCCTCACCATCAGGGGGGTCATTCGGGGTGGGAGCAGCAGCTGAAGCTCTCCCTGCAGTCGGGGCATTCGTAGGGTCTTCCCTTACTGGTGGGTCCGTTGGTGATAGGTCAAGGTAGAGCTGTGGGAGAAGCTCTTCCCACACTCCCCACACTTGTAGGGCCTCTCCCCAGTGTGGATGCGCCGGTGGGTGACGAGGTGGGAGTTGTGTTTGAAGCCCTTCCCGCAGTCGGTGCAGCGGAAGGGCCTCTCCTCTGTGTGTGTCCGCTCATGCAGGAGGAGATTGGAGCTGCTCTGAAACCTCTTCCCACATTGCAAGCACTTGTAGGGCCGTTCCCCAGTGTGGATGAGCTGGTGGGTGTGGAGGTGGGAGCTGTCCCTAAAGCTCTTCCCACATTCCCCACACTTGTAGGGTCGTTCCCCAGTGTGGATACGCTGGTGTCTGATCATGCTGGAGTTGTGCCGGAAGCTCTTCCCACATTCCAAGCACTTGTAGGGCTGTTTCCCAGTGTGGATGCGCTGGTGTGGGATCAGGGTGGAGCTGTCCCTGAAGCTCTTCCCACATTCCCTACATGTGTAGGGCCGTTCCCCAGTGTGGATGAGCTGGTGCTTGCGGAGGGTGGAGCTGTAACTGAAGCTCTTCCCACATTCCCCACACTTGAAGGGTCTTTCCCCAGTGTGGGTACGCTTGTGTTTGATCAGGTTGGAGTTCTCCCTGAAGCTCTTCCCACATTCTCTACATGTGTAGGGCCGTTCCCCAGTGTGGA
>NW_020958839.1:0-1900 GCF_003031625.1 Empidonax traillii | reverse complement strand
TCTTTGCAGTTCTGACAGATCCTTCATGTCAGAGGTCATTCTTTGAGTGTCTTTTACTTCTTTCATTCAAGGTGGGATGTGAGCAGTGAGGAGGACTCTCAGCACTGGAGGGCAGAGGAGCAAGGTTAGGATTTTACTGCCAGTCAGAATCACGTGTTACTTTTGGCAGGTTGTATTTTTGTGAATCCAGGCACATCCCTTGTAATTTGTTTTTTTGTTTGTTTTTTTTTCCTGGTGTTACACAACCTTACAAGTACAGGTGAAATGGCAAGGAGGTCCTTGCAGTAAAAGGTCAGTGTTAAAGAACTTCAGATGGAAAATTTGGTCAGAATGTTGCACTCTGAGGGGATCTGTCAGTTTGTGCCTTTGCCTCTGTGATTTTTTGCAGTGGCTTCTGTATTCCCAGAGGAGCAGAGCCAAAAAATGTCATAGGGGCAGCCCTGCTGTCCCTCCATGTGCCATGGGACCCTTTGTGATGTCACTCTCCATTCCAGAATGGTCCCTGACAACCAAAGAGACAATGACCTGAACACCCACATGGCAGCCCCACCCGTGTGCCATGGGCCCCTTTGTGATGTCACAGCCTTTTGTCTCCATTCCAGAATGGCCCCTGGCAAACAAAGACCCAGCATCTTGTACCCCACAGAGCAGCTCAACCCACTTAACCTGCACCCCTTTGTGATGTCATGGTCTATCCTCTCCATTCCGGAATAACCCCTGGCAACGAAAGAACTGATGCCCCACATTGTCAGAATGCAGCCCCAGCTGCCTGCCAGGGGCTTCTTTGTGATGTCATGGACCATCCTCTCTGTTCTGGAATGGTCCCTGGAAAACAAAGAAGCCACACCCCACAATGTCCCAGTGCAGCCCAACCCATGTGCCATGGGACCCTTTGTGATGTCACAGCCTGTCCTCTCTATTCAGTTATCCACACTGGCAACCCAAGAATCAATGCCCCAAACCCTCATAGTGCAGCCCTACCAGTGTTCCCTTGTCCCCTTTGTGATGTCACAGCCTATCCTCTCCATTCCAGAATGGCCCCAGCAACCAAAGAATCAACGCCTCAAACCCCACAGAGCAGCACAACCCATGTAAGTGTTGCCCCCTGTCATGGTCTGTATTCTCCATTCTGGAAAACCCCCTGGATCCCAACGATCCAATGCCCCACACTGTCAGAATGCAGTCCCGCCCCAGGCGGGGGTGTATGACAATACACAAATATCCTTTAATAAAGGGCTGTTATTTTTCCTTTCTCCATACTTGCTCCCCATACTTGGAGCTTCTGAATTTTGGATTTACAATTGCTTAGAGGGAGGAGTTTGGTCTTCCTTCTAACTCGTCCTCCTTAGGAAAACACTCGTGTTTCATTAAACTGAGAGAGATGCAAAATTCCTGTTTTGTTTACAGCCCAGAGATCTTGCAGACTCTTCCCATTTGCCTCTGCCTCTCTCAGAGAACTTGTGTGGACACCTTCCCTGCCTGCACCAGATGACTTCACAAAACTGGGAGGGGGGGTTTTTCATGGAGAAGGACCTGGGGATGTTTTGAGGCCACTCTGGTAGGGGATTGCCAGCGCTTGGCTTGGCAGGGCAACCCCTCCCCAAGCCCTGGCCATGCCAACATGGCCACACCCAGCCCTTCCACCAGGCCCAGGCCCATCACAAATGTGTTCTGGATGCCTTGATCCCAAAGCATCTTTGAGACTGGCACATGTATTGACAATGTCTGAGGGATAAATCCAGATCCAATCTATTCCCTGGATTGGACATGGAGACGTGAGCCCCTCGAGTGAAGACATCTCCATGCCCTGTGTCCAAAGGAAGCTGTGTGTCCATAAACCACGGGATCCAGCTGCGGGTGTGCTCTTCTCTGTGCCCACCCCGATGCTCCCCTGGCTGCA
>NW_020958838.1:10320-11859 GCF_003031625.1 Empidonax traillii | reverse complement strand
GCTCTCCCAGCCTGGAGCCAGAGCCTGACATTGGATCCATCCCCAGCCCAACTCCTCTCTGGGAAGGAGTTCCGGGAACAAGGGGGGGTTCCCTGGGAATCTCGGCACTCAGGGAAGGGGCTCCCTTCCCCTTTCCCGCCTTTTCCATCCCCACATTCCAGAAAAACCCCTCTGAGTGGATCCTGAGTGTCCTTTATCCTGGAACCGTTTGGGTGGGAAGGGATTTTCAGGATCATCCCCTGGAGTGTCCCGGCACTGGGGGAATCCCGGGAACACCTGGAATGACCCTTTGGATCCTCTGGCAGAGCCCGACGTGGCCCCAATCCCCACTTTTCCCGTTTTTTTGGAGCCCCTCCCGCTTCCCAGGGAGCCTCCAGGGATCCCTCCATCCCGGGGCTCCCAGGGATATTCCCAAACCCATCCCAGCTCCAAACCCCTCCTCCCTTTCCAGCGGCAATTCCATCTCCCCTCAGCGCCGGGAGAGGCTTTCCCGGGAATTCTGGGATCCCACCCCTGCGGGGAGGGGAGAAAAATCCCCGTGGATGTGGCCCCCGGCGATCCCAAGGGGGTTTTTCCAGCCGGGATGATTCCGGGATTTCCATGGACGCCAGAGGGCGGTGCAGCCCCGGCCGCGATCCCAACCATCCCCACCCTCCCGCACGGGAACTCTTGGAATAAAAACCAGGAATTCCTCCTCTCCTCGGGCCGGGGAAGCTCCAGGTGAGGTCCCTGCCCGTCCTTCCCGGAAAATCCCGGGAAATCAGGCACGGAGAGGCAGGGAAAATCCCACCCCTCCCATCCCGATCCCGATCCCGAATCCCACCTGATCCAGAGCAGGAATTCCAGCAGGTGATGCCCCACGGCGCGATCCCAGAGCCAGCTGGACGGAGGGGAGCTGGGAGCCTGCAGATCCAAGAGCAGGGAATTCAGGGAAGGGCGGGAATTCCGGAGCGCGGGCCAGGATTGAATCCCGGCATTCCCAGAATTTCTGTTCCCCCCCCTCCAGGATTTGTCCTGAGCATTCCAAGGGCTTGGAAAACCCTGGAATTCCCAAAATATGGGAACAAGCCCCATCCAGCCCCTAAAGGAGACCAGGACTTGCCCTGAGCATTCCAAAGGCTTGGAAAACCCTGGGATTCCCACCCAGACTGTGGGAACAAATCCCATCCAGCCCCAATAGGAGACCAGAATTTGAGGATTCCAAGAACTTGGAAAACCCTGGAATTCCCAGACCGTGGGAACAGGTCCCATTCATTCCCCCAAGGATGCCAGGACTTGCCCTGAGCATTCCAAGGGCTTGGAAAAGCCTGGGATTCCCACCCGTGGGGTGCCCAACCCGGTCCCAGAGCGCTCCCCCCTCCCCCCATTCCCGGCATTCCCGTCGGGAATCGCGGGCGTGCCCTGGTGGTGGGGTCCTGGTAGATGATCCGGACGTGGTCGCTGTGCGGGAACCACAGGAAGCGGAAATATTGGGATGAGCGCAGGTGGAGATCCAGCTGATCCAGCACCTGCCGGAAAACCGGGAATGGGAGTGCCCAG
>NW_020958838.1:0-6789 GCF_003031625.1 Empidonax traillii | reverse complement strand
GATGAGGGAATGAGGGATCTGGGAATGAGGGATCTGGGAATGAGGCATGAGGGATAAAGGAATGAGGGACAAAGGCATGAGGGACAAAGGGACGAGGGAATGAGGGAATGAGGAATGAGGGATCAGGGAATGGGGGATGAGGGAATGGGGGATTGGGGAATGAGGGATAAAGGAGGGATGAGGGAATGAGGTAATGCGGGAATTCGGGAATGAGGGAATAGGGAATGAGGGATCAGGGAGGGATGAGGGAATGAAGGATGAGGGAATGAGGGGATGAGGGATGACGGAATGAGGGAATTAGGGGTGAGGGAATGGGGGATGAAGGAATGGGGAATGAGGGATAAAAGAATGAGGGATAAAGGGATGAGGGAATGGGGGGTGAGGGAATTCCCAGCTCCCACGAGGTGTTCCTGGGGTGCATCCCCTTCTCCCTGGGGTCATCCCCTTCCCCCGCGGGGCCCTTCCCGGCGCACATTCCCGCCGGTACCTGCGGCAGGGAGCCGGGAAACGCCACCTCCCGCAGCTGGAATTTGGGCACGCACTGGAAGGTGACGCTCAGCACCACCCCCAGGCTGCCCAGGTGCAGCCGCGCCGCCGGGAAAAGCTCCGAGTTCCGGGATTCCGAACATTCCAGGATGTCCCCCGAGGCCGTCAGGAGCGTCACGGCCACCACCTGCACGGGGGGAAACCACGGGGTGGGGGGGGGACAGCCCGGGATTCCTCGGGAATGCAGCGTTCCCTGCTGTTCCCGGGGATCCCAGGGCTCCTTCCCTGCCTGGAGACACCTTCTCCCAGGTTCCCACATTCCTTGGGATGCAGCATTCCCTGCCTTTTCCTTGTGATCCCAAGGCTCATTCCCTGCCTGGAGACACCTTTTCCCGAGCTCCTCCCAGCAGTCCTCCCGGGATTCCTCGGGAACACAGCATTCCCTGCTGTTCCCGGGAATTCCAGGGCTCATTCCCTGCCTGCAGCCGCCTATTTCCAAGCTTTTCCCACATTCCCTGGGACACCTTTTCCCTCTTCCCTTTGACTCCAAGGCTCATTCCCTGCCTGGAGACACCTTTTCCCGAGCCATTCCCACATTCCTTGGGATACCTTTTCTCTCTTCCCTGCCTTTTTCCCATCTCCCTCTTCCCTGTGATCCCAAGGTTCATTCCCTGCCTGCAGCCACCTTTTCCCAAGCTTTTCCCACATTCCTTGAGATGCAGCATCTCCCTCCCTCTTCCCTGGGATCCCAAGGCTCATTCCCTGCCTGGAGCCCCCTTTTCCTGAGCTTTTCCCACATTCCTTGGGATGCAGCATTGCTCTCCCTTTTCCCAGGGATTCCAAGGCTCATTCTCTGCCTGCAGCCCCCTTTTCCTGAGCTTTTCCCACATTCCTTGGGATGCAGCATCTCCCTGCCTCTTCCCTGGGATCCCAAGGCTCATTCCCTGCCTGCAGCCACCTTTTCCCAAGCTTTTCCCACATTCCTTGAGATGCAGCGTCTCCCTCCCTCTTCCCTTTGACTCCAGGTCTCATTCCCTGCCTGGAGATACCTTTTCCTGAGCTTTTCCCAGCCCTGCTCCCAGGATTCCTTGGGATGCAGCATCTCCCTCCCTCTTCCCTGTGATCCCAAGGTTCATTCCCTGCCTGGAGCCCCCTTTTCCCAAGCCATTCTCACATTCCTTGGGATGCAGCATCTCCCTGCTTTTCCTTGTGATCCCAAGGTTCATTCCCTGCCTGGATCCACCTTTTCTCGAGCTCTTCCCACATTCCCTGGGATGCCTTTTCCCTCTTCCCTGCCTTTTTCCCTTTTCCCTCTTCCCTGTGATCCCAGGGCTCCTTCCCTGCCTAGACCCACCTTTTCCCAAGCTTTTCCCACATTCCTTGGGATGCAGCATCTCCCTCCCTTTTCCCAAGGCTCATTCCCTGCCTGGAAACACCTTTTCCCAAACTCCCACATTCCTTGGGATGCAGCATCTCCCTCCCTCTTCCCTGTGATCCCAAGGCTCATTCCCTGCCTGGAGACACCTTTTCCCGAGCTCTTCCCAGCAGTCCTCCCGGGATTCCTCGGGAACGCAGCATTCCCTGCTGTTCCCGGGAATTCCAGGGCTCATTCCCTGCCTGCAGCCGCCTATTTCCAAGCTTTTCCCACATTCCCTGGGACACCTTTTCCCTCTTCCCTTTGACTCCAAGGCTCATTCCCTGCCTGGATCCACCTTTTCCCGAGCCATTCCCACATTCCTTGGGATACCTTTTCTCTCTTCCCTGCCTTTTTCCCATCTCCCTCTTCCCTGTGATCCCAAGGTTCATTCCCTGCCTGCAGCCACCTTTTCCCAAGCTTTTCCCACATTCCTTGAGATGCAGCATCTCCCTCCCTCTTCCCTGGGATCCCAAGGCTCATTCCCTGCCTGGAGCCCCCTTTTCCTGAGCTTTTCCCACATTCCTTGGGATGCAGCATTGCTCTCCCTTTTCCCAGGGATTCCAAGGCTCATTCTCTGCCTGCAGCCCCCTTTTCCTGAGCTTTTCCCGCATTCCTTGGGATGCAGCATCTCCCTCCCTCTTCCCTTTGACTCCAGGACTCATTCCCTGCCTGGAGATACCTTTTCCTGAGCTTTTCCCAGCCCTGCTCCCAGGATTCCTTGGGATGCAGCATCTCCCTCCCTCTTCCCTGTGATCCCAAGGTTCATTCCCTGCCTGGAGCCCCCTTTTCCCAAGCCATTCTCACATTCCTTGGGATGCAGCATCTCCCTGCTTTTCCTTGTGATCCCAAGGTTCATTCCCTGCCTGGATCCACCTTTTCTCGAGCTCTTCCCACATTCCCTGGGATGCCTTTTCCCTCTTCCCTGCCTTTTTCCCATTTCCCTCTTCCCTGTGATCCCAGGGCTCCTTCCCTGCCTAGACCCATCTTTTCCCAAGCTTTTCCCACATTCCTTGGGATGCAGCATCTCCCTCCCTTTTCCCAAGGCTCATTCCCTTCCTGGAAACACCTTGTCCCAAACTCCCACATTCCTTGGGATGCAGCATTGCTCTCCCTTTTCCCAGGGATTCCAAGGCTCATTCCCTGCCTGCAGCCGCCTATTCCCAACCTTTTCCCAGCCCTCCTCCCGGGATCCCTTGGGATGCAGCATCTCCCTCCCTTTTCCCAGGGAATCATTCCCTGCCTGGATCCACCTTTTCCCAACCTTTTCCCGCATCCCCTGGGACTCCTTTTCCCCCGGTGGCCGCCATTCCCGAGGCTGCCATCCCCCTGGAATGCTGGGAATGCCGGGAATGCTCTCACCATGGTGGGGAGGATGCCGTGGGCGATGCCGGTGTTGTGGGTGCCGGTGCCGATCACTCCGCCCGCCGTCACCTCCGACACCGCCCCTAAACTGGGAATATCCCGGGATCAGGCCCTTCCCGACGGGAATTCCCACGGAGGAGGCGGCCCCTTAACTGGGAATCACCCCTGGGAGAGATCCCTCAGTCCCTCAGCCGGGATCAGGCCCTTCCCGACGGGAATTCCCACGGAGGAGGCGGCTCCCACTGCTCCAGGAATGGAGGAGGTGCCACCAATCCATAGGGATGGGACCCAGGGAATGGGATGGGATGGGATGGGACCCAGGGAATGGGATGGGATCCAGGGAATGGGATGGGATCCAGGGAATGGGATGGGATCCAGGGAAAAGGGTCCCTCCATCCATAGGGGATGGGATCCAGGGAATGGGATGGGATCCAGGGAATGGGATGGGACCCAGGGAATGGGATGGGATCCAGGGAATGGGATGGGATCCAGGGAAAAGGGTCCCTCCATCCATAGGGGATGGGATCCAGGGAATGGGATGGGATCCAGGGAAAAGGGTCCCTCCATCCACAGGGATGGATATCCAGGAACATCCTGCACATGGAACCAGGGGGGGAGTCTGGAGGATCCCAAGGGAAAGACACCGGAAAAATCCCCAGGGATGGATATTCGGAGGATCCCCAGGAATGGACACTGGGAGAATCCCAGGGCTGTCTATCCCAGAGGATCCCAGGGAAAATCCCAGGTCTGGCATTCCCGAGGGTCCCAGAGCTGACTATCCAGAGGATCCCAAGGAAAATCCCTGGAATGTGTATTCCGAGGGTCCCAGGGCTGGACACTGGGAAAATCCCAGGGAAAATCCCTGGAATGTGTATCCTGAGGATCCCAGGGCTGTCTATCCCAAGGATCCCATGGAAAATCCCAGGGCTGGCATTCCCGAGGATCCAAGGGCTGGCATTCCAGGGGATCCCAAGGAAAATCCCTGGAATGGTTATCCTGAGGATCCCACGGACAATCCCAGGGCTGGCATTCCCAAAGGTCCCAGGGCTGGACACTGGGAAAACCCCATGGAAAATCCCTGGAATGGTTATCCCGAGGATCCCAGGGACAATCCCAGGTCTGGCATTCCCGAGGGTCCCGGGGTTGGACACTGGGAAAACCCCATGGAAAATCCCTGGAATGGTTATCCCGAGGATCCCAGGGACAATCCCAGGTCTGGCATTCCCGAGGGTCCCGGGGTTGGACACTGGGAAAACCCCATGGAAAATCCCTGGAATGGTTATCCCGAGGATCCCAGGGACAATGCCAGGGCCGGCATTCCCGACGTTCCCATTCCATGCCCTCACTTGGGCAGGGCCATGCCGAGCTCGTCCAGCGCCGCGTTGAGGCGGGACAGGAGGATCCCGCCCTCCACCGTCACCTGCAGCTTCTCCCGGTCCGCCTGGGAAAGCAGGGAATTCACAGCCCATGGAAAAACACCCCTGGGAAACCCCCGGGCTCTTCCCAACCTCCCCCCCTCCCCGGGAATTCCCGCTCCTCCAGGAAATCCCGGAATGGGACCTGGGACGATTCCGACCCCGATCCCGACATCCCTGTCCCCAATCCCAACATCCCTGTCCCCAATCCCGATATCCCTGTCCCCCATCCCGACATCCCTGTCCCCAATCCCGACATCCCTGTCCCCCATCCCGGGCTCTGGAATCTCTCCCAGGAATTCTGCTGGCCCCAGGAGTCAAAGATTCCCTGGAAAAACAAGCACTTCCCAGTTCCCAGGGGAAGCAGAGCCTGATCCCAGGGAATTCCCAGGGGGGAAGGAGCCCTTCCTTAATTAATCAGTGCTGTTAATTAGCAGGAATGACCCAGAACCTCCTGCTGGAGCCGGGGAACATTCCAGAACCCGTTCCCCCTTGGAGGATCCTGTTCATCCCAGCAGGAAAGGGACCCTTCCTTAATTAATCAGGGCTGTTAATTAGCAGGAACGGTCCAGAACCTCCTGCTGGAGCCCATGGAACGTCCCAGAATCCACCCCGACCTGGAGGACCCCGTTCATCCCATCAGGGGATGGAATTAATTGCCCTTGATTAGTTAATTAATTAATTCCTGTCATTAGTTAATTGTCCTTAATTAACCAGGGCTGTAATTCCTGGGGGTGCCCCAGAAGCTCCTGCTGGAGCTGGGGAACATTCCAGAACCCATTCCCGCCTGGAGCACCCTGTTCATCCCAGCAGGGATTGAATTCATTGCTCTTAACTAATTAATTAATTCCCTTAATTAATTAACTGCCCCTAATTAACCAGTGCTGTAATTCCCAGGGGTGCCCCAGAATCCCCTGCAGGAGCCGGGGAACATTCCGGAACCCATTCCCACCTGGAGCACCCTGTTCATCCCAGTAGGGATTGAATTCCTTGCTCTTAACTAATTAATTAATTTTCCTAATTAATTAACTGTCCTTAATTAACCAGTGCAGTAATTCCCGGGGACATTCCAAAGTACACTCCCACCTGGAGCACCCTGTTCCTCCCAGCAGGGATCCAATTCATGGCCCCTAATTAACTGTCCTTAATTAACTGCCCTTAATTACTCATTAATCATTCCCGACCCCTTCTCACCTGGAGCAGCCTGTTCATCCCACTGGGGATCGAATTCCTTGCCCCCAATTAATTAATTAATTAATTACTGATCCCTAGTGACTGATTAATCCCTCATGACCTGGAGCATTCTGTTCATCCTATCGGGGATCGAATTCATTGCCCCCTAATTAATTAATTAATTATTGTCCTTAATTAACCAGTGCTGGAATTCCTGGGAGAGCCCAAGAACCTCCAGCAGGAGCCGGGGAACATTCCAGAACCCATTCCCGCCTGGATTACCCTGCTCATCCCAGTAGGGATCCAATTCATTCCCCTTAATTAATTAATTAATTCCCTTAATTAATTAGCTGCCCCTAATTAACCAGTGCTGTAATTCCTGGGAGAGCCCCAGAACCTCCAGCAGGAGCTGGGGAACATTCCAGAACCCATTCCACCCGTTCATCCCACTGGGGATTGAATTCATTGCCTCTAAATAATGAATGAATTAATTAATTCCCTTAATTAATTAACTGCCCCTAATTAACCAGTGCTGTAATTCCCGGGAGTGCCCCAGAACCTCCTGCAGGAGCCGGGGAACATTCCAGAACCCATTCCCGCCTGGATCACCCTGCTCCTCCCACCGGGGACGGAATTCCTTGCCCCCAGTCGATCAATTAATTAATTAATTACTGGCCCCTGATGAGCGATGAATCCATTCCCACCTGCAGGACGCTGTCCATGTGTCCCAGGTGCAGGAGGAACCCGTCGGTGCAGGCGATGTCGGAGGGGGAGTGGCCGCCCCCGACCACCTTCACCCGCCGGCCCCTCTGCTGAGCCAGAGCCAGGATCTGCGGGAAGAACCCACGGAATTCCCGCTCATCTGGCCCTGAAATTCCCGCCCTGCCAGCCCCATTCCCACTCATCCAACCCCATTCCCACCCATCTGGCCCCAGA